>NW_013665713.1:375538-404130 GCF_000517525.1 Limulus polyphemus
AAAACAAATACTCAATATATTCATGGACAAATCTTTATTTCAGTTTATTAAAAATTCTTCACTAAAAATATGACTTTTTTATGAGAACGACTTATAATGTTAACTGAAAGACTGCCAAATTTTGTGAAGATATACACTGAGTCCGTGTTGAGGGGGTTAAAGTTTTAAGTTCTGTTTTCACTTACTACCATTGACATTGAAAGTAAATTTGACTTATGTTTTACAATCATTTGAATTAAAAACAATTTATACATTGTGGGGCATGCCTGGTGAACTTCAGCTTAGTTATCCTTAAAATCTATTAAAATTCAAAGTATAAATCTTCTACTTGAAAAGTTTTGGAGTTTGATGTGTTCATATATCCATAAATGCAAACATAGGGAAATGGCTTAATGCTGCACTGTTTGCTATTTACATTACTACAGTTACTTTAGGTATAAGTTTATTGTGAGTAGCAAGAAATGTTATGCATCATAATGTATATATATGTGTGTGTATATTGTAAATTGTTTTAAAGATCTTTATCATATAAAAAGATAAGCACACAATTTTTAAATTTCTTAGGAAATTATATTCTTAAACTATAAATTATGTAAATGTTGCATGATTTTTTTAAAATTATTTTAAGATAATTCATAATATGGTTATAAATGGCATATGCTTGTTTAGTTTATATTTGTTATTCTATGTCTTAAATTATATATGTTTTTGAAAATATACATAAAGAAGTTCCTTTTCTGATATGATATCTTGCCTCTCCTTACAAAAATCTTTGTTAATTAGTACTGTCCTCTATTGGGGCAAATGTCTCGCTCACCACTAGCCTTGTAACTCCCACTTCTTTCTGCATATGTACATGCAAAAAAATCATGCAGCAACCCTCCACCAATAGGACTGCGACTCTACCCCTATCGTAACTAGTGCACTCTCTAGTAATGCACCTGTTAATCATTTCTCAGTTGGCATTTTTACTTTTAAGATGTGTTTATTTTTGCTCGCAAATTTTGGAATATTTGAATTTTGTTTTCTAGATACCTTTTGTTTCTTTTGTTTGAGTTTCAAGTAGTTATTACTACCACTGCTCTTCCTGCTCCAGCGGGATTACAGACCATGTGACTACTATGATCCGTAGAGGATTGTCTAATTTCGTGTAACATTCACCACCACTTGCCTGGTGTTTCTGACAGGGAGGATTAGAATTTGGACAACATTTTCCCCCTCCTGAATATGCTTTTCAATCAGGGGACTTGCCCAAGCCTCTTTCTCCCTTTGTTAACTTGATTAAACAGGTATGTTTGATTTTGTCTTTGTCTCCTGATTCCTATGATTATACCCCTACCGTCATTAGAGATGAATCTTTTGGTCAGTGTCTACTAACTACTCCTATTTTTGACTCACAATGTTCACACCCTAATACTTAGGTTTCATTTTCCCAACCTCAATTTTCCCATCTTATCTTATCTGCTATTCTTCGTGCCTTATCATTCCATCATCTTTTCACGGAAGCTATTCATCTGTCTTCTAAAGAATATTCTGATGAATCTTATAGTTTTCTATTTGTTACCATGGCATGTCTCTCCTCTTCTTTCTTGGCTTTATAGATGTGGCTGATATGCTATTGGGATTTTTTTCGGACTGGATGCCATATTATCCAGGGTTCGTTTACCCGCTTCTTCCTCACTTGATTTGCAGATGGCACAATTTTTCTGGGAAGAGGTATTTGGGGGTCTTTTTGACAATTTGGAGTCCAGAGTTGAATCAGCCCATCTACATCACTCCATATCCTCATTGGCTTCTCATTTGTCCCAAACACCTATTCCTGTCTCAGTGGCATGCCTCCCACCTTTTAACCCTTTGCCAGTCCCAATTTCTCCTTCATCAGCTTGCTACAATCATTTGGATACCTGTTGTCATGTTTGGGGCATTCAGAGTCAGTGATTTGGTTCTCGAGTCAAGGCAAGTGGGGGCCAGACACCTACACGTTGCCCATGTTTGAAGGTCTTTTACAGGTGATCTATGGGTTTTGAAGGTTATTTCTGAAGGTCTGGCCCTTCATTTTCACCTTTTGAACTCTCCTTACTTCCTACCATTTGCTGGATGTCAGTTTCTGGTTGATTCAGGGCTAGAGGTGTGCACATGCGGAATTGTATTCTTGTTATGGATTCTCATATTCCTGTCCAGCACCCATTTTTGAAGTGAAATGTAGAGGATGTAAAATTCCAGATGCCGCCAGGTGTTGTTTGAGGTTGAATTCCCATTTACGGTGTGTCACATCCTACCCACTCGACACCTAGAGTTCCCTTTACTGCTGATAATATTTTAGGGACCCTCCATGTTTCTATCCTTTCAGTTTTGGTGACACATTTCTGTAGGTTGAGGACTATACCTGGTTCAATAGTGGAGCAATCTTCCATTGGTGTGATGTTTTTCATTCCTTACCACACCCCATGGTCTTTCTCTTGGCATTTTCTAAAGGAGGATCATATTCTCACCGACCCTCCACCAGTTCAGTGTGGGATTTTAGCTTTTTGTGAGAGGAGGTAAGATATTGTATAGGCAGTTAACATTTTCCTAAACTGAAAATGTATTTCTAATAGATACTTACCTCCTCTCACATTTCCCACTCATCCTACCCATTTCTTTTGTATTGGTTGACTTGGTCATGGCCAGTCTTGAAGTGATTAACAAGTGCATTATTAGAGAGGGTGCTAGTTACAATAAGAGTAGTGTCACACTCCTATTGGTGGAGGGTTGCTGCATGATTATTTGCATGTAGATATGCAGAAAGAAGTGGGAGTTACAAGGCTAGTAGTGAGCAAAAAAACTTTTGCTTACAGAGGGTGGTACTTATCAAGAAAGCTTTTTTTTAAGGGAGGTAAGTATCTATTCAGAAATACATTTTCAGTTTAGGAAAATGTTAACTTTATGGAGGAACATATGTAGTACATGCAGGTAAACATTAAAAGGAAAATGTTTAGGCCAAATAGTTCTTTTAAATCTTTATTGAATATCTCTAATATGTAATCTTGCCATTGGATGTTTTTCTAATTTTTGTAAAACATTACACTTTACTGTTAAAAATATTGAACTTATGTATGTGTGTATTTGTATGTACTTAAATTTCTTGATCAACTTAAGAATTTTCTTTCATATCTTTATAATTTTATCAGAAACCTCCAGTATTAATGACAAAGAAGACATAAAGCCTCAAGCCTTAGATTTGAGCACTACCATTGCTGCAAAATCTGAGAATACTACCCTGGAAAATGAAGAAAAACTTTCCTTAGAAATTCCAGTTGGTGCTGGGATAACTATGAAACCTTGTGATGTTAAAACTGTGTCAGAAAGTCAGCCTATGGGCATTGTAGTTTCCTCTAACAAGGAGAGTCCAGAGCTCTCACAAATTCAGAATAATGTCAAAACAGAAGAAACTCCAGTTACTGAAGCAGGCAACTCTCTGCTCATTGACAAATCATCCCACAGTGACACAAATGCTGAAACTTCAAAGAAAGAGCTTGGTCACTTAAAATGTCAATCTGTTGAACAAATGCAACCTCTTGATCTGTCCAGGGAGAATAATGTAGAAAAGAATGTTCAAAGTGTATTGATAAAAGAAGGTATTTCTAAGTTATCTCACAAACAGGTTCAAAAGCAGGATAAGGAAGAGTTGTTAAGTTCACATGGTGGAGTGTCAGTGACAACTGTTAATATGAGTACATCTAAAGTACCACATACAACAGAAGTATCCAATCACATTGGTAGTGTTGATATATTAAATAGTTTAGTTGCTGAAGATAGCCTCTCTTGTAAAACCTCTGAGGGTAGAGAATTCAAACATAAAATTTACTACAAAAAACTAGATACCCATGAAAAACCTGAACTAAATTTAGACAAATTATCAGAAAATACAAATTCTGATAAAGAGTCTGTTAGTCAAGAAAAAGAAATAAAGATCATCACAGAATGTCATTTATCATTAGACTCGGCAAAAATAGCTGAAAGTTTAAAAAATGTACCTGATGCAAATCAAAAGTTGAACAAAGATGAAAACAATAAAAAAATTGTTGATTTGTCTTCCTCTACAAATGATAATAGACACAGTATAAGCAAGTCAGAAGTTCTTGGTAGCTTATCGGGTGAAAATCTTACTGACTCGGAAGCTGCAAAAGAAACAGATGTAAACCATGTTGCCAAAGCAGAAAACTCCAACAATGACCAAGCTGATATAAAAAGTGAGCATTCTGAACAAACAGCAATAAAATTCTCCAAAGAAGTTAACAAGCCTTCTGTTCTAGCTGAGACAAATTCAGAAAAAGATGTGTGTACATCCCCATTGGTCAATAATGAAAACATTTTACAAGACAAAATTGATAAATTAAATACTACTAAAAACCCTTGTGCAGTCAGTTGTAATAGTACAAGTGAAATATCTACAACAATTCAAGAGCTTCAAACAGATTGTAATGAAGTAGATACCATCAAATCAAGTACAACACATTCTCTAACCATAAAAGAAGTAGATGGAATTCAAGATCTTCAAACTAGCAAGAATAAAGAAAGTGATAGTAACAAACAGAGTAAAATTAACACTGATAGCTTGAGAGTGTTTGAAATTCTTCAAGATTCTCCAGGTGATGAAAATCAAATAAATGATAATAAGAAAATGAATAAAGCTGAGTGTGATAGTACAAAAGAAAATGAAGATTCAGCAAAGAAAGAACAAATTGAAAACTTGTCACCTCAAAAGAAATCTGATGAGCAAACAAAATCATATGAAACTGTTTCAGTTGAAGCTGTACCTGTAGAGTCAGCTGAAGCCTCTACTTTAGAAAATAAAACTCTGGATTTAGAAGAAACAGTGGAGGAACATAAAAATGCACCAAAAACAAAAAAGAAAAAATCTGTTAGGGGAAGAAAGCTTAGAAGTAGAAAATGTAATGATATGAAGAAAACTGCACATAAGACTCCTGAGAAAGTTATTGAAAAGGAAAGTGGTGGAGACTCTGAGTCTATTGAGTCTGAAAATAATCAAAAAAATCTTAGTTGCAGTGAGAAGAAGGGAGAGGAGGCAAGCCTCACTATTCCAGAAGAAGTAATTCTTGCTGCAGGCAAAAGTCCAAGAAGAGGGCGTAGTCGGTCACGAGGTAGGGGTAGGGGTCGGGGCAGAGGGCGTCAAGTTACTAGAAAAGGGGGCTTAACACCACCATCAAACAGTGGAACACTGAAGAGAGGTAGAGGACGAGGACCAAAAATTTTGAATGGGTCTGATGGTAGTGATTCTCCAAACCTCCATATCAAACGTAGTCGCCGCATTCAAGAACAGCAGCAGAAAAAACTCTCCGAACTTGCAGAAGCACTAGAAAGAGAGCAAAGACATTTGGAAGAATTAGCTAAAAAGAAGGTAGCAACTACTAAGGAAAAGGTAATGAATAGATTTTTCTAAGTAAGGAATTTAACCAAGGAAAATAGAGATAAGTCATGAAAATACAGTTTTAATGAATTACAAAGTATTTTTAATTATTATAGCATAACAGTTTCTTATTCATACTTGACAGTTCTCTAAATTATCTATTTATGTAAAAAGTAAATGTTTTATGTGCAGTATAGTATTTTATCACCAGCTTTTTTTTTTTTATTCTTGAGTAATAAATCTTACAAAGTAAGATCTTCACTGTCATAGAAGAAAACAATTGTTTGACATTGAAAAAATTGACATCACAAAACCAAATTATCATCTTTTTTTGTTGTCCAGATAGATATATTTTTAAAAATTTATTTTTCCTATGAATTTTAAACATGCTTATAAATGTTCACACAAAAATAAAAAATCTGAGCCCATCCAAAAATTTATACTAGGAAATAGTAACTTTACTATATATACATACACAGAAACAAGCTGCAAAAAACTAAGAATAGTTGAAATTTGTAATATTATAGCTATGACATGGTAAACTGTTTTCATACATGTATATTCATCAAATTCCTCAGTTCATTGTTATGCACATTATGCATCCGGTGAATAGATAATTCAGCTTATGATATATATATATATTGGCTTCTTGTTTCATTTGGCACTTGAAAATGAATCACAGGGTTTGAAATACATAAAACAAGGACAGAACTTCCACCAATAATTCCCTACTTCATATAAACTTCAAACTGTGTCCCTTTCTTTTGCCATATGCTTCTACAGTTGGCCCTGATTTCTGGCATAATAGTGGATGGTGACACCATCGCCCACCATGCTAAACTGGTCAACACATTTCTTTAAGACTGAACCATCATCTATAACACAAGTAGCTGACTGCTTCCATTAATGCCCAAATTTATAGGGACCACAAACTGTGACCCTTTGTTCTACTCTATGCTTCTGCAAATGGCCCTGATTTCAGCTTAATGGATGATATTATGTGTCTTCACTATACTAAATTTGTCAAAACATTCCTTGGAGATTGTCTAACTTCAACCACTTATACGAAACATTTATGGAATGCTCTTAGGAGATGTATGCATTCTGTCAAGTGACTAGAGAAACTAATGATCATTGGAAATAACTCTTACGAAGGAATGGTCAAAGGTACAATTGATACTGAGTTTAAGCATTCACCATTGGTATCAGGCTGACCTTGTTCATGGGGATCATATTTCATATTAAAGTGAAATGTCATGAACTGTAAAGATATAATGCCCTTTCTACTATGTTTTTTATGAGTTTATACTGACTTGCCAGTCATTTGCATTTCAAATTGCAATGTGGATTATCAGATGCCAAATTTGCCTTAAAATAAACTGAGATGGGGGATTGAAATTTTTTAGAACAGTAGTTTTGCTACAATATTATAAATTCCAATTTTGCTTGAACAATTTCTTACAGAAGAAGTAATTCTTCTATGAAAGTTTTAAATAACTCTCACATTTATAGTTTAGAGCAATATTTAGTATAATCATTGATTTTAGTTTTCCAAGTAAATCTGCATTTGATGTATTTTTAGAGCTTTTCTTGCGTTAGAATTCCTGAAAGCTGAAAAGTCATTCTCATGTTATATCTAAAGGTCACATTGCTATATACCATTTTTCTATGGTGTCATGTTGTACAATACTATGACAAAAATGTGTCTGAGGCTTATGTTTTGTTAAAAGTAACATGTGCCATGTATCAAACTTATGTTCAATTCAAAACTATTTCAGTTATCACTGCTTTAGATTCTGGAAACACAAGACATTAAACTAATGGAATAACTCTGATTTGTACGTTTTGTATCATTTTGATTCACTCAACTTTCAGCATGATTTCACTTTTTTGTTTTTAAAAGCAAGAAATAATTCTAGTTGTAATTCTATATATGTCTGGATTTTATACACAGAAAACGTATCAATGAAAAGCTTTGAGATTTGCTTTTAATCAGTGATATGGCTTTGTAACCAGTTTAAAAGGACCAGTATTTCATTAAAAGAGTAATGTTTATTGTTATTCCTGTGATTATGATTCCCACTTTAGTGATATACAGAGATTTGAGTATGTTATATAAAATAACAATATGCAAATCAGCAAGTCACTAACAACCACAGTCTGTATAAAGTTGAAATGGAACATAATGTATCAGAATTTCATTTTGACGTTGTTGGCCAATTTTTAGGTAGTGTGGTGAAACTGAAAATTGATTGTGGAAAATGTATGTAACAGTCCTTTAGATGCAAAATATTCCTACATTCAGATTATAAAAATATGTTCAGATTTTGAATTTACAAGACTAGGATATCCCTTATACTTAGTTGTATTCTAAAAGAAAGGAATATGGATCAACTTGGGGTAACAGGACCATCTGGAAAGAGACCAAAAATTCATATACCAGCCTTGATAAGCAAAAGTGTGGTATCTTGTAAAAGGTGAGAATCCATGAACACGAAGGTCAGTTGTAAAAGCCATCCACATGACCCAAGCAACATTATACAATGTAATCAAGAAATACTTCTATCTGAAAATGGGGCCAACAGGGTATAGGTTCCTCAAGATGAGGCTTATAGTCACACCTCCTATTCAACCTTCTCATTCCTCGAGCATCTGGTGAATGAAACAAGTATTCTTGCTATTCCCTCAGAAGAGATACCAATCAAGTACCTGGCTGCAGCACCTATGGATTTTTGTGTGATCAAACTGTTGAAGTGGGCACTGGAAAACTTCTGTCCTTATACATTACGTGGATTGTTGAAAGCAAACAGGGAGGAGTGGTGAGCTTTGGACATTGCATCCTTGTGACAGAGCATTTTGCAATGAAATTATTGTCAAGGTGCATGATCATCAGATAAAGTATGACCAGTTGTGATGATAAACTGTAGTGTGGTGAGGCTCCAAAATTGTTTTAATGTAAGCTACTCAACCTCTGTATAAACTAATTACTGAAATAGGCAAGAGAAACTTTCATAATATTTTGTTACTTATGAATATTTTTATGTAACATAATTTTTGAATTAATTCTTCCAATGTAAAATAATCAGATAGTTAAAATTAGGACTAAATTGATTAATTTCACAAAGCACTATTAGAATCACTACACCTTTTAGTATTTCATGTAGTAATTTTTCTATTTAGGTTTATTTCACAAGCAGTTAATATATTCAGTATGTGCATTATTTTATCAAACCTAGTATAAAATAGAGATTTTCAAAAAATACCAAATATAAAATGTAAGCAGAAGTGTCTGGCATCTAGCAAACTAAAGTTAGGACTAGAGCTGGGCGATTAACTCAATTGATTACTTGTAGGCATCGATTACTTCTGTTATTGTCACATAAAACAATTGACTAATCAAAATTAGTCTTCCTGGTTTTTTGTTTTTGGTTATTCAAAATATCTAAGTTAAAGTAATCAAAATATTGGCATTATGATTTATTATTATTATTTTCTGTTAATTCAAGGTTGTTCACCATATTTAATTTGTGTTATGACTCTCAAAATTAATCAACTAATTGAAATTAGTGTTTCCGATTGTTACTGTTTTTGATTATCCCAACTCATGAAAATAATTGATTCAAAAATTTCATTAATCACCCAGCTCTGTCTATGAACAGCCTGAAAGAGAAACTCTAATTTTGGACTGAGTGGCTTAGGAGTACAGATGATGTTCTCCACAATGTCATAATTTTACAGCTTTTTTGCATTATTCTAATAACTATTTTTCTATTTATTATTTATGTAAAGGTCTAACTTGTATTGCATTAAGGTTATTAATGCACTTTTATTCTATCAAACATGGCCATCTAAGCATGAAGCTAGACCCTATGTGCAGTGCCCATATATTGTTTGATGTATATGTCTAAATATATATATGAAGGAAGCATATAGAAATACCACTAATAATTTTATAAATACAGGCACAATTTTTAACTTCAAAATGGTTTGGTAATGTTTTTTATCACACATTTTCACTTGATAGACAAAGTTTAAAATTAATTCAACTTTTCTTGTAACTTTTTTTTTATAGTTCTTTTCTCCCTTAAAGAATTGTAAGAATGGTTCTGCCATGCATGCTAGGTTTGGGCTGGCTTGCAAATAAAATTTAATTCATAGCTTTAGCTAGCAGCTTTGCTTTGTTACTTTTTTTTTTTATGATCCACAATCAGAGGTCAAAATCTGCCTTTGGTATTTGTTGTTATTTCAATTTTTCCACCTTGGATCCTTTAATAGTGTGATGGAAATTAAGTTTTTTAGAAAATAGAAAATAGTGAGTAACAAAACTGATACTTTTGTTTAACATGTTCAAAAATAAGATTAAAGTCAGTTTCTTAGGCTTAAACTTCAATCCTTTTCTAAGGATAGTGGTTCAAGACTGTAGCATATTAAATTCATAACATTTATGGGAATATTGATACAAGGGAATTTCGACCTCTGAAATTACCAGATTGAATTTTTTTAACGATACCATGATGTGCATGTCATGTATGGTCAATTGCAGCAAGAAAAGCAACAGAAGGTGCAGGAACTGAAGGAACTTAAGCTACAGAATGGAATGGTAGAAAAAAAAACGAGGCCGGCCAAAAAAGGTGCAAAGCATGGGTGCTTTATTTAATTGTATTGCTCTAACTCTGTGTTTTCTCTTTGGTGGCTTACTTTTCTATTGGCTTACTACACTAACCCTTTTTTATTTCTCACTAACAATGGTGTTCATATTATGATAGCAAACTATTTTATTTGTAAATTTCATACTTAGTGTAAATGTAATACATTACTTTTTCATATTGTTTTAGTTCATATTTCAGGAAAGTAAAGTGAAAAATGATTCATGAATTTGTTTAATCAGGTTTGATGCATTTTGTTCTCTCCTGTTGTCATGTAATTCAGTGTTATTCCAATCTATAACTTTTCCTTTATGTGTATTTGCTTGTTAATTTTAAGTATGTTTAAAAAAAACATTCAAATCTTACAACTTTGTATATAATAATAATAATAGTATAAGACTGAAAATTTATTATAATTTTTAAACTGTTTTGATAAAATTTTCACCTTTACTCATTCATTTAACCAGAAAAAGTCTTAAGATTAGGACATTAAAGTAGTTTTAATGTGGTGCAAAGATTTTATCTGCCTTACATTTTTCCTTCCCATATTATAAAAACAACATTTGATGAATATGGATATCATTTTAATGGAAATTTGTTTTTTAAATATGTAATTTGAATGAATTGTTTATATTTTACCTAGTTCTTTGGTCATGTCAATAATTATACTGTTTATATATCTCTTTGCTCCCACCCCATATTACCAAGATTTCATTTAGGGATTATTTAATTAAGTTTAGAATGTAGCAAAACAAACTTTAAAATTCATGTATTTTGTACAGAGAGAAATTTTAATACATAAAGTGGTTGCCTCATAAGTGAATTCAAATGTCTGTAACATTTATAGGAAAATATTTTCTACATTAGCTGCTATTTCAATAAAATGTAAAAACTTCTACTGGCTTAATAATTAGGATGAACTATACCTTACTCATAAATGTAATATCTTACTTTTGTATAATGAGAAACAGGAATTGTGTCATGAGAAGATATGTGAATACTTTTATAGGCTTATTTTTAATAAAATGATGAATAGCATGTAAGTGTAACATGAGTCATAAGAAACAAACAAGTATAAGGGGGAAAAATTATCACACAAAAAAAACTATGTAGGACTGATTACTGATCTTGAAAAAATGAACCAAGCCTGATAGGGTTGGAAGGGGACATATCACTTGATTGGCTAATGATCATATAGCAGACTAAACTGTCTCAACTTTTACATGGAGAATTTTATCCCTGCATTATATTCTTTCCCACTTTGTCTATCAAAAGCTTGGTGTTTGAATAGTTTCAGCTTTCATCATTATACTTTTCCTCTAGTTAACTTTAAAATACTACTTTTATGGCTATTTTACAATAGAGTAACATTTTGCGATTGGAAATTCTGGTTCTGTTTGTTTTGTCCTAAATACACCGATTATATAGAGTACAAAGTATTGAGTATTCTACATGTTACAGTTATGTAATGTTCAACTATTATTGGCTGGTAATTTCTGTTTTACCTTGTATACTTAAGCTTTTTAAAGGAACACCATAATTCTGTAAAATAGCTAACTTCAAGGGGTAATTATATCATTTACACTAAAATTATGATTTATTTCTTTTTTTTTTAAATTTTGCATATAATAATAATAAAATAGGTACAAAGATCGTAAAGACTGTTTTACTTTATAAAATCATGATAAAATTATAGTTACTGCTAGAACTAGGTAGGCACCAGGCCTATTGAAGAAAGAGTATGAGGAGCAAAAATAAAAATCCCAATTTTGGATAGCTGAGAAGTGGCATATACACCATAGATAGAGTGACTATGCCAGGTAGCTCTTTATATCTAGCTTCTGATGACCTGTTGAGATGAAAATCCAGATGACATTTTTATTGCTTTAATACGGGCGTCCGTGCCATCAGTACATAGAGAGTGCTACAGCATTCTCCAATTTGAGAACTGACCATTGGGCTTTACAAGTACACATTTTAGCTTTAACAATATTTTTACTGTAAGAGTATTAGCCAGAAAACTGTATTTATTCTAAACAACCAAACTGGCTTATTTTAAGTTCTCAAACCTACAAGCCCAACATCTGTAATTAATTGTATTAATAATAGTGTTGGAGGGCCTTTATTTGAGTATTTGATCGACAAAGTGGATTTCTAGTACTTTCAATTGATAATTCTATAATTATTTGTTAGAAGAAATTATACTTGTATAGAAGATGCTTGCATTACTAACTCAAGCAAGTTTCTTCTAATCTTATACTCTTATTGTTTATTTTAATTTTTAGTTGTAATGTAGAGCCTGGATATCTGATTTTTCTGAATTCGGTTTATTTTCAGGTATACTTAAATAAAATAAACATTTAAGTTGATAGTATTTCTGCAAAAAAACAAAACAAAAAAACACACAAACAAACCATGTCTTTATTCTTTGAAACCTTGTGTCCTTCATTAACAATTTCATGATTTTTTTACAAATCTTTTTTTCACCCTTAAGAATTTTACAGGTTTTGTCTATTAACTGATGCCCTCTCTTATTACTATTTTGGTCAATTATGACCTGAGGTGCTGTATTATTACCTTTTCAGTTGGCAAGTAGCTTGATGCTCTTCCTTACCTAGTTGATATATGATTTTTTTGTATTTGATTTTAAAGCCTTATATTTGATGTTGCAGTGGCAAATGAACTATGGTTACAAGCTTAAGAATTAACAAATTATACAAGACTGAACCTCAGAATAACCTGTTTAAGGTAGAGTTTAAATAACTTGTTTAAGGTAGAGTTTAAAGCACCTGCATTAGAAAAGGAAAAGCAAAACAAATATGTTTATATTTCTAACTGAGAAACAACATGCCTCAGTTGTTTTAAACCAACATAATTATGAAGAGAAGATGAATAAACTTTTAGAACACACTGTAAGTACCTACTGACCCAGCTCAATGTTCAGAATAACAACTAAGTAGAAACTTTGAAATATGAGTAACAACAAAGAAATGATGTTGGAATAATGTAAAAGATCCTTTAAACATTATTATCTTATTCACATCTAAAAAATATGCAGATGCAGCTATGTAGATCAGCTTATAAAATAAAATATATGCAAGTTTTTGGCTAGCATCCTTAAGCCTTTTACATGAGGCTATGAATTATCTTCAAATAAGGGAAGTTAATTCTGTAACATAATTTCTGACCAGAAAGTATCCAAAAATGGGTTATAGGCAATCTGAATGTGTTCTTACTCTCACTGATGTCCCAATTTAAAAAAAAAAGTGAACACATTTCAGATTTTCTGATGAGTTTTAGCATTGTGTGAAAAGTCTTGTCAGTATTGAATACGGCAGACAATGTGGTTCAAATATTATTATTGCATATTCTTTGCTTTCACTTGTATGTGATTCATTTCAAAAGTGACTAACAGAAACTCGAACATCATGATGTTAAAAAATAAATTTGTATTTACTAAAATTGTTTCTACTGGAATGACTATATATATACAATTTGGATGGACATCATTGGAATTGCCTTTTTTGTCTGTTTAAGCTTAAATATTAATGCAATGCTTTAAATAAACTACTTTAACAACATACTGATAATTGTTACAGTATTTCAATGAACCATATGTTTTATTGCCACATGGGGAAACAGAACTCAAGAAGGTCTTCAAATATTTAAACTGTCAATTGAAAAATAAAGTTTTCAGTGAAACTGAAGATAAACAAAGTACTTTCCAACTCTTCAGTATTTTGGTTCTCATGGACTTAAGTCTGTCATGTTGGACTATGCAGTTTATCACAAACTGATTTGTACTCATGGTTCCCACGGGTCGAGGAAACCGGAAAGGGTCAGTAAATTTTATATTTTGCATTCCTGTTCCAGAAAACATTTAACAGGCAAAAAATGGGAAAAGTAAATTATTTCATGTGATTCAATTTTGCTTCCAAAACACAGATGGTGAAAAAATGAATTATCATTAGCACCAAAAATTGCATTTCTGTTAATTCTGGCACATTTAGCAGGTCAATATATGTATCTACATCGATCTATTTTGTTTACCATTACTTGTCATGTAGTATGAAAGCAGCGATAATAGATTATGCAAACATTAGGTAGTGTCCTACCTGAATGTAGTGTAAGGGCTCTAGACAAGTCTTCATCTCTTCTTTCTAAAACTAGGTCAAACAAAAACTAAAAGCACCTTAACCAATTACAGTTTAGAGATAGGCTGTTTAGTGCATTAATAAAATAGTCCCCAGGTCAGTAGAATAGAAGGAACACAACACCTTGTGTATGTTACATGATTAACATATTTGTGTGGAAAAGATTTCAAAGATGTCAAAATGAAAATGAACAGTTTGATTATTTTGGCAACGCCTGGCAATTGAAAGGTAGAACAAATTGACACAGTTTTGGTGAGTTTTTCTTTACGGTTCGTATTTGTACTTATAATTATTCAACCAGTTATCAGAAATATGTATAATTATATAAAATAATTTGTTAGTAATATTGTTTTAATTCATTATAAAACAAAATATACATCACTAAGCATTGCCTTATAGCACAACATGTCATTATGTGTAGTACAGCTTTGGCAGGGGCTGTTAGAAGGCCATATCTCCAAAAGACAGGTAGAATATCACAAATGACAATTAAGGAAAACAAAATATTGATGGCAGTATATAATTTCAATAATTTGGAGATAATGACAAGTTTTGGGAAAATCTAAGTAAAAAATATTGAAATATAAAATGTTCACTGACAGTAACTAATAGTATTGCACATGTAAGGTATTACAAGGATATGTTACTATAATTTAATATGCTGGATATCTAAGTAATATATAGAAAAATTTACTGTTTGTCAAGCAAGAAACAAGGTGTTGGGGACGGGAACTAAGGGGGTTTCATACCATAAAATGCTTTTAAGATCAAGATATTAATTGTTCATTGTGTAGCACTGGTATGTTCTAGTACTGGCAATATGTTAACATTTTTCTTTGTGTCTAAATCCAATGACCATACCAGAATACAAATAGTTTGAGTACTTAGTTGCAGTTTTTTTTTAATGTAATATGTAACATTATGCAAAAACAAAATGAAAAACTTGACCCTTGAGTCTGTTGACTGGTGTAATACTATTATCCGTATTACTGTCAATGACAAACATGTTTTCATGCAGTAGCATTTGCATGTGTGCCAATTACTGTAGCCTCTGTGAGGATGATTGTACATTGTGATGATGTAGGATTACAATGCAATTATGAATGTTGTGGATGTTTGATCAGAAAGCTGGCTCCATGCATGAAGTATCTTTTTTGTGTAACTATAATGTATAACTTAGTTATTTGTAAGTATAAATAATTTGGTGATCTCATTAATGAACAAAACTTGCATAAACCTGGAAGTATTTTCAGTAAAATGATTGATTCATAAATATGTCATGTTGTCACATTAATTAAAGGATTTCAATACTTTTGATAAAGATTAACTTAATATGCACAGTTTCAAAGCACTTGTGAAAATGATATAATGTGCTCTGGATCAGTGGATCATTTTGTTAACGTGTGTAGATTGTTTTATAGATATCAGGAGTATGAGTTTACTGCAGTGTGCAATTAGTGTATGAAAGTTTTGCACATTTTGTGCATGTACACATATCGTGAAATATTGCTTTAATAAATATTTAACATTTAAGAAGTATACTTGTTAAAAACATTTCATTTTACAAAACAACATGTTCCTTCAGTGTATTTTAAGTTGAAACGTAATAATTATAAATGTTAAAATCTGTAATGTTTATTCTGAAATAATGTTTTTGTAATTGAAATTTAAAAGTATGGTCAGTATGCACTGTCATTAATAAATGGATGATCTGCCTTTATTGCGCATGTTCTTATAAATATTTAAGTTATTCAAGAACAGCATGACCGATCACATTGAAACTTTGAAAGATAACATTTAAGCAAACTGTAACTCTTAATATACAGTGGATTTATTGAACAACACATGAATAATTTTTGGCAGTTTCACATTTCATTGTAGCATAGATCAAATATTCAGGGAATAACATAGTTTGTTTATAAAAAAGGTCTGAGAAAAGCAAGGGAATGTCATTCTGCCAAGGTATGGAAACCATGTGAACTGGTCAATATATAAATTTCTGTTCATATCATTCATTCTAAGCTAAACATACAAGTCAAGTAACTAATATCCAAACCACTGATAAAGAATATTAACTACAGTATACAGTAGGTGACTTGTGGTCACCTGTGATGTTTTCTATCACTTAAAAGTAAATATGGGAAACACGGTGAATATCTAATATGGAAGTAAAGTTGCATATAATTAAGATTTGATAAGAATAATATCAAGTTAAAATATTTTTTTGGGTATAATAATACCTTCTTGAGTGTAGAGTGTAATGGAATATAAGTTTATATAAATAAAACTATGTTTTAATGTATCTTTTTATTTGTAGGGTTAGTTAACTTAAGTTTGTATATCTTTCGTTTTTCCTTTCTTCCTCATGTATGTAGAGGAATCTCAAAGATAAACTAATTTTGAGAATCATCAAATATATTTTTTTTTATCAGTTCCAAATTATCACAGAAATTTAATTAATGTGTTTGTCGTGTGTTTTTCAAAAGTAATAATTCATGAATATAACTTGTGACAACAGAAAAAGTTGTTTGTTAGAACTGTTGAAGGGCATATCTTTGGGATGAACAGAAGAGAATAAATGAGAAAGTACAAGAAATAGAAAAGATACCAAGTTGTCTTCTCTGTGCATATATTATAAAGACAGTTCATCTAACAGTCTTAAATTTTCATGTTCTTTGACAATCTTTTTAAGAAATTTTCTTCTTATTAGTTATCAGGTGTTCCCTTACACTCTTTCAATAAATCTATACCATTCATATCAAAGTTTCAGTCAGTTTGGTATTCAGTTTCATAGGCTTCTTGTTTATGCAAATGTCTTCTCATACATTTCCAAGTTTTCTTGCTGATTTTTCTTTTCCAAAGTGGTTTTGCTTTATATTGAATCAATGCATTAGTTTCTTTCTCAGCTTAACATAGTTTTTAATATCAACTGAGGACATGAAAAACTTAGGAAAATAGCAATTCAGAGATGCTACCACTAAGAGCTGTTACCTCATGTGCAACTGCTGTGGAATTTCCTATGCATGCCACAAGCCTTTATCAAACTCCCATGCCCACATGTGTTTACGTGTACTGTACTCCCTATGACATAATAGTCATATTGCTGGAGCCTTCCACCAGTAGAAGGCCAACATGACCTCCATGCATGGTAATCCCTGTGAGCATTAGCACATGATCATAGGCTCATTCTTTCTTTGGCACTGCCTAAGTTCAGATGTGGTATTTTGTTTTAGTTTATAGTTGACATAATTGACTGCCTTTCTTTCTTTAATGCTACATTGCTATTATTCTTATTGCACTTTTGTTCCATCCACCTGGTTGCAACTTCATTTTTCTCTAGCTATCACATTTCTACTTGAGGCTTATTTTAATAATGTATGCCATGTAAAATGGTAAAAAAGTCCTGCGGTCTAGACATTCCTTTTCAGGCAACTGATAGCTGAAGACATTTTATCTGTTTATGAATCTGATATTCAATTGTTATTCCTTTAGCTTACTTAGTAGAGCAGACTCCTACATGTGACAGGTTTCAAATTTCACTCTGTGGTGAGGTATTTTTGACCTTATTGAGCTGTGATGAACCATGGTGTACCAACAAGTTCACTGAAGGTATTCCCACTTTCATGCATCAGGTGTTTCATTCTCTTCTGCCTCTTTCTTCTCTATTTCAAGTCCCTAATCATATTGTTTTTTTACTTTCTCTGTGAAGCATACCTCACTTTTAGATGATTTTAGACAGATTTTTCACCTCTGGCCGTTGTTTCTGGCTCTTTGCTCTCTGATGAGGACCAGGTACTTCCTTCTTTTGTGTTTGCTGTGCTCATGAATTGGTATGTGATATTCTACCTTTTATACCTGTCTATCATACTGTCTTTTTAGTTACTTTGCTTCATGTTCTTCTTAGTCCCCACCCTACATTGGCCCACATTGTTCTTGTCCTATTCATTTTTGTGATTCCTTTTGTATGGCCTCAGGTCATGGTCCTTTTATATTTTTGAACCCCGACCTCTTGTGTTATTTCTTTTTGATTGGGGGTACTCCTCTTCCTTCTTCCTTGTCTTTCTTTCCAGCTACATGTTCATTTTTGTCTATCTTTGCTCTTCTCCTTTACTCTATCTCTGCCCTTCACCTTCTTGCTGAGGCTTTTCCTTATGATCCTAATAGTTTTGGTAGGGACAGTTATGGTTTCCATTTCATCCTCTCCTATCTCTATTTTGATCTGGTTTCTTTCTTTGTGGGATCTTCTCAGTCGGATGTCCATATCCCTTCCTCTTATATCCAGGACCTTCATCATGCCCATTTGCTTAGAGACATGGTATTTTGAGGTATTCCCAATTGCTTAAAATCCTTGCTCAGGCTGCTCGCTTTCAATATTTTATTGTTTTCTTGATTTTCTGATTCATTAGTCCACTTTCTGCCATTCATCCTCAGAAGTCATGTTGGGCTATCCCTCTTTTGTTACTCGCTTTCTTGCTTTGGTTTGCCATTTTCCCTCCTGAATGGGTAGCCACCGTAGCTCTTGGTGGTAACTCTTCTTTGTAACTGATCCTAGGGTCTGGTTCCATTAAGTGATAAGTTCCAAGTTATTTGATCTCTTAATTTTTTTCCTTGGATGTTTATGAGCAGTATAATTATTAGAACCTTAAATTACTGATAGTGATAGTGTTGCATTGAGTCTGTTCACATGATTTCTTTTGTCATTGTTCAATCTTGTTTGTTAATATTTTCTGTTTGAACTATTTAGTAACATAATACTTGCGACACTAATCTTCCTCAACTGGGCAACTTTTGTGTTTTTTTGAGCCTTTGCTCTGTTAATACCTCCCACCCCCACTCCACAAGAAGATACAGTTCATAGTTTACTGGGTTTCATTGTAAAAATAAATTGTAATATTTATTGGATACACTTTAATTTCATGCTCAGACATATATTTTTTATGAGAACTTTTATGACTTAACTGGGTTGGCCTTGCTCTTCTGATGGCTATTTCATTTAAACATTTAGTGACAGTTGCTCGAATCTTGTTTGTGTATTTGTGTGCATATTTTTTTGTATGACATATAGTGAGTTTGCACCTCTTATGGGGTGAGGCAAGCTTCTCACTTTATGTTTTGTACGTTAAGGCTTTTGGGAGTTTTTCGATTGTCTTGCAATTTTAGAATTTCCAAGAATTAAACATAGAGGAAATAGAGATGTTTTATTCTATATATCACATCAGGAGTCACATACACTTAAAAAAGAAAATTAGTCTTTTGGGTTATTAATGAAAGCTCTTTCAGCTATTTCTCTCTCAGAAAGAAAGCATATATCCAAAAGTAAGGTGTTGCATAGACCATATTTTATAGCTGTGTAGTGAATTAGGTCAGATGTGAGTGTATGTGTTAATGAATATTTGTTTTTGAAACCTTCAAATTCAGTATAAATTTTTTTTTACTATGCATTGCAGTATTTCTGTTGCAATGTTGGAACAGTAGTTTCATACTTTTTAATTCAGTGTAATGAATTTGCATGTTCTTTTACTGTATCTCCCTCGGGTGGAAAAAAACACAACAACAGTGATATATAATGATGATTTTTTTATCAGAAAGCAAAATATTTCTTTTCTGTTCCAAACTATTTATAATACATGGTTTTAAGAATGATCTTGGAAATTCTTCCAAAAAACATTTAGATATGGTGAAATAATTTATTGTACTTGCTGGTGTGTGTGTTTAGAGTGAACCACCTGCACCTCCTCCAGATGAAGAAACTAAGGAGAACAAAAAAGAGAAGAAAAAGAAGCGTCGTCGTAAAAGACACAGAGGAAAGAAGCGTACCAGTTATAACCCATGGGATGTTTCTTCAGAGTCTACATCAAGTAGTGAAGAAGAAGAATTTCATGTAGCAGAAGAGGAAGAAGAAGAAGATGAGGAAGAACTCAAGTTTGATGAAAATTATGATGAGTTTGCTTGTGAAGAATATGATGAGAATGAAGAACCAGTCATTGTAAAAAGAGCTCGAACTGCTAAGAAAGGTAACTTAACATTTATTGCACCATTTTCTATTTTTAGTTGTCATATACTGGGGTAGTTATTATGGCTTTATATAAATAATTACAAGATTTTATTCTATTAACTATTTAATCCACCTTTAATTGAAACTGTGTTCTGTCCATTTTCAGGATACTGACCCTGTTTGAGCAGTTGTCCCACTAAAACGTATTTTTTGTTGTTTTTTACATTCAAGATGAATAATTTTCTTATATTTCTACTGTATTATCTTCCAGTTCAACATTATTTTGGCTGTTCAGAGTTTGGATATGTTAACATTTGTGATTTTTCCATGCTATTATTTGGCACGAGATACTGCAACTTTAAAGTAAAATTCTTCTTTTTGTGTGTAAATATATGAAATGATGAAACAGTACATCTGTTTTGGACTGCACGTCACCCTTTGGACAGTTTCATTTTAAATCATTTCGTGTGGTAAGTTATATTTTACCACTTATTATATAATTATTAACTGCTTTTGATTCCTCTGCTCAACCTTTGAATGTTAAGCATCCCAACTGTAACTATAGCACAGTGATGTAGCCCATCTGAGTTAACACCTCACCCCCCTCTTTGTTTAAGACCAAATCTGAATGGTTAAATGTTTTTTTAGAATATTTACCACATAGTAAATGTATAAGACACTCAGATAGAAAGGATAAAAGAAACTAAATTAGGTAATTACTATTACATTTAACAGTATAATATTACACTAATGTTTAGTTTTAAATGCATTTGTATGGAATATTTATTTGATTAATATCAGCCAATAATGTCTTTGATAATTAAATTTTGATGGTTGAAAAGTCCATAGATTTTATTTACTATGTCCTGTATGAATCTTAGACTTACA
The DNA here is from genome assembly GCF_000517525.1 of Limulus polyphemus. Classification (NCBI taxonomy): domain Eukaryota; kingdom Metazoa; phylum Arthropoda; class Merostomata; order Xiphosura; family Limulidae; genus Limulus; species Limulus polyphemus. The sequence goes on from NW_013665713.1 coordinate 396,632, forward strand.
AAGATCTTTGTTTATAGATTTGTTATTAGGTGTAGATGCATAAAGTTTGCTGTATGTCTTGAAAATCAAAATACTATCCTTTACCACTAATTTGACTTGACTAATGTAACTGGTTAATGAAAGTAGAACCCTATCAGAAATGTAAACTTTAAAAAAATGAATAAATGAAACTTGTCTGTTTATCTGACAGTTCATTCTGACAATGAAAGTAATAGTAGCAGTGAAATGGAAGGTGATGATAAACCTTGTGGTCGCTGTGGTCAAAAAGATCACCCAGAATGGGTAGGTAATGATTAGGTAAAACCAAAAGAGGTTGTTCTTTTTTTAAACCCCAAAACTAAATATTTAAGAGCTAAACGTTATGATTTTTTTTTACATCCACTCATTAACATGATGATAATATTTTAATTAATTTTGATTGGAACAAAAAATGTTTTGTATAATTTACTAAAAGTTGGCTTAAATTTCTCTATTTTGTAAAAATGCTCATCATTTTTAGTAAAACCTTTTTAGGAGTACATAGGTGCAACGATTAATGGTTTACAATTGTAAATGGCTGAGAATATATCTGTTTAGAAAAAATGATGTGACTGTAATTGGAGTATACAAAATTTCTTGAATATTAAATTACTAATTGATATATCATTTTTATTTTCACAACGTTTTTTTATTATTTTATTTATGATTTTGGGGTCTGCATATTCCCTTTAGTTCAAGCTTTCAGTGTTGGTTAAGGTTTTATCAACAGAATTAAACATTATACCAGATAAGTAATTTCCAAACCCTGTTAAATGGGGTTGCCAGCATTGAGAGTTGTTGATCCAGCATTGCAATGGAAGGGAAAGCCATAAAAGTTAAAACATAATAAGATATATCTGTAGATTAGAGTATAAGCTGTTATAAATGGTTTGTGTTATAACCTCTGAAACTGCAAAGAAGATATGAATGTAGCTTTCCAGCATGTTCAAATATATATTATTTATTCTGCTTATATTATGCAATAAATTATAAAATAAATGTATATTTTTTACAAGACCAAGTATCATTATTATTATTCTTTCTTGATTTTCCCCCTTGGGTGTTATGTAACTGATGTTATATTCCAGATTTTGCTATGTGACAAGTGTGATTCGGGTTATCATACAGCATGCCTTAATCCTCCATTGATGATTGTTCCTGATGGCAACTGGTACTGCCCACCTTGTGAACATGTGAGTGTAGATGTCTGATTTTGTGTTTTATAACTTGTCATATATACTCTATAAATAAAAGTTAATTGTGATGAAAATGTGTAAGAAAATCTTAGTCAGGGCTTCAGTGTTTGAGCCACAGTTAGATTAAATTTTCATACAAGTTTATTAGTATTATAAACAGTAAAAAAGCTTCTCAGAAGAGAACTTAACTTGCAAGTGGCTAAGTGAAAGATACCTTTTTTAGTTAATTTTTCAAGACAGTTTGTTTATGCATTGAATATTTTACAGTTGGGTGATTGAAATACATATGATCTGCATGATCAAAGATTTTTAAGTAATTATGTTGATACTCTTACTTAATACTTTACGAGTTGCTATAAATATATATTTGTTCTGTAGCTTGATTAGGAGAACAGATGAAATTTAGTAGTTAGTGTGATATAAAGAGTAAAACTGCACCATTTCAGGAATTAAATATATGATTTTGTGCAGTGTATTTTTACTGTGGAAATGGCATTGTTGCATTGTGCCAACCCCCTATTTCTGTGAAGCTTTGAATAGCAGTGTTTATTATAGTTCCAAATTTACTAAGTGTTTCTTCACAAAATGTGCTAAGAGCTTCTAGACAACATTACAAGTATGTTGTACACAAAAATTAAAAAATTGTTATTTGGTTTTTACAAATATTTATCTTTGCATTTATCAAGTGAGTCCGATTTAGACTCTGACTAGCGTGAGTGCAAAATAATTTTCATGTTAAGAATCAAAGTACTTTTTCATCTTACAGTTTGCATATTTCATTCACATAACCTCTAGAACATTCTAAATGAATATCAAAAGTTTTTTCAGTAACATTTTATACATTATTTCTTATTTTCTCTACCCTTATACTAACAATGGGGAAATCATCTAGAAAGTTTAAAGATATGAAATAAAAAAAGAAAACCGTTTTTGTTATTTACTAGAACGACTACAGACAATTACAGTTATTTATCTTTAGAGATTTAGGCCTCTTAACTTTTCACAACTGTATTCACTTAATCTTATTGTTTTATTGTGTCTAAGAGCCATTACAAATAGTAAATCACTAGGTGGCATAGCAGAATAAATAGACAGATTAGATTGCATCATGCATTGCTTGAAGGGTGATGGCAAAATTTGTTTGTTTTTTTTCATTTGTCTAATCTAATAAGTCTTTAATTTTTGCATTTTAGTTACTTTTGTTAAAAAAATATATCAACAAATAAAAACACACAAAAACTAAGTTTACCACTTACTATTTGCTTATCCCTGCTTATCTATTTGCTTATCTTAGTAATTTTGACTGACATTTATAACCATTTAACCATGAAACCACCTACTACAACTGAATTTACTAAGTGCATGTCCAGTAAATTATAAAATTTTTAATAAAAATTACAAGTCTGTTATACACACAAAATAAAAATTTTTTTGATTAAATATTTTAACTAAAAATTTGTTTATGAATGTATGAAGCCTTTATTCAGTCAGTTTGAGCGTGAGGAGATTTTCTTATTAAGAATAAAAATACAGTTTTTGTATTTCATTTGCTTAATCTCTTGAACCTCTTAAATAAATATCAAAGGTTTTTTGTTTTCAGTGAACCTTTATATTTTATCTGTTATATTCTCTACCTTAACACTAACTGTGTATGGCCTCAGTCAGTCTGACTAGTTTCGTAATCACTACATGAAAAAAAAAAGAAATATATCTAATTTACCCTTTCTCTTTTCTAGAATGACTACACATGGTAACACGATTACATACTATTTATTTTACAGCCAAAGCTAACAGAACTTTCATTTAATTTTAATGTTTTTAAAGTTGCACTTAAACTCTCCAGGAGTCCAGCAAAAGCCATTTATCCTAACAAGATAGCTTTCTGTAAACAACAGATCAAATTACAAGCTGCCACAATCAAATTACAATTTTATCAAGTGATGTGTATGTGTTGGATATTTGAATATTTTGAGAAAATTTGTTATTTAAATTGTTCTTCATTTAAATTTCCTTATGTAACCTAATAAGTTTCTAAATTTTACCTTTTAGTTACTTGCATAACAGTAAACAGAAATATAAATAAAAACAAGAAATTTATTCTTTACATCTGGAATCTTTTTTTTTTCACCATTTTTTATTCAAAAGACAGAAATCTTTGATGCTCACTAGGCCTACTTTTTTGGTTGTGTTCCTAAGATTTTTTATTTTTAATTCAAATATGCAATCTAGAATACAAAATATTGCTCTGCACAAAAATAGAGTATCCTAAAGCTAATATAATTTAACTGGCCCTCTAACTAAGCCATAATTAAAGTAATTCTGATAGCTGGTCAAGTTGAGCTTTAGGAATGTTAGAAAATATAACTGAGGTCTAATTTTTCAACATCTGATCAATTCTAGCCTCATAACATTCAGTAAATTGGAATCTTCTCTTTTTATTAATTTAGAAATAATTCAGTGGCAAATGTCAGAGAAAGTTATTGGCATTTTTTTTAAAAGACGAAATGTGCTAGGAGGGACATGGACTTTATTGCTTGTATCTCAATAGATTCCAATACACTATGCAATACATACTTTATTTAAATGAGAATCCCAATTCTGACCATTTACAAAATTAGAAGAAAAAAGGGAAAGGCAACTAGTGTGAACAAGTGTTACCCAATCATCCTTCATGAGTTTAAATCATGCAAAACATTAATGGCAGCTGGAATGTTTTCCCCGAAGAAAACATACCAGCACAATTGTATAAATGAGTTTATTGGGAAGATTTCTCTATAAAATGTATTGGCTCTTTTGTGAATATTTCTGTATTTTTGAAAAAAATCAATAGTTGTTTTGGATCCTTCTTATAGACATAAACATTACATTTTCTTATTGAAACCCTTGTTCCCTTATACTAACATTGTTGATAAACTCTGAAGATGGATGTCTTAGAGTTACAAGTCATAGAAACATTGTTCAGTAAGTAGGTTCCCTCTACATTTACGTGTTCTGTCATACTACTTTGAAAGTTGTCCTTTCTCTTGCTCGTTGTTTCAGACTAGCCATGATATGATATTGCATTTATGAAACTGAAGTCATCAAGTGATGCATCACTATCATTCTATTTCGCATGTGGAAATTCATAGAGTATTCTGCAAATATTGGAGGAAAGTAGCTTAATAAAATGATCTGTCAGTGTGTCACCTATAGTGTTTTAAGTAATCATTGACAGGCTGGAACCAGCTTGTCAGTGACTTCATGAATCTAAAAGAAATCTTAAGTGAGACTAAAGGAAAATGATTTCATGCAAGTAGAACTAGCTTAATTTGATGAAAATTAGGCAGTTCAATATATTAATAAAAGTATGCCTAATCTGTATATTGCAGCAATTGTTGTTGTTGAAAGCACAAAATAGTAAGTTTGGTAAACTTATTCTACCTGATGTCTATTGCTATCCATCACTTCAAAATATTTAATTTACAATAAATCAAGAACTCAGTGAATTTATAATAGTAAGAGTCTTTTTCTACAAAATGCTGAGCAGCAAGTATTTATCTTCTCAACTAAAAAAAAAGTTTGGAATTTGTCTAACACATTGCTCACGGGATTGAATTTTGCTGTCATTCACCTCCATGTACCAGTATTAGACTTTTAAAACCAGTCTTTTTCTTGAAAAAATCTATACGTGTGTGGTGATTCACATTTATAAATGAATTTTAATGTGTGAATTGAATGTTTGCATAAAGTGATGCATCATGATAGGGATATAGTATGGAAACATTTACTCTTTAACATTGTAAATATTTTCATTATATTAGCAGAGTTCTTCCTCTTCATCACACTATAAAGAGGAAGAAACTTGAAATGTTTTCAATTCAATTTTATTACCTTTGGCTGCCATCTTCTATGTTTGCTTCATGAATGATCACAATGGATTAAAAAACTATTACTATGCTGCTGAACACATTTTCGTGGATAACATGCTTCTGCTTCCCTCAGGAGTATCTAAAAGTCTAATGTGATGTGTAAATGAACATGACCTCTTATGAGAGCAACAAGTAGCACATGTAATTAGATATACATGTGTCAAACTAAAAGGACTAAAACAGATTTAGAAAATTTTACATGGAATTTACTAATTTTATAGCAACAACAAGAAATTAAGTCAACAAAAACAGACAATAATCAAGACCAAGTTTCCATACCATAACTATAGAAAGTATATTTTCCCAGACAGATTTAAAGACCATCAACTAACTAATGCATTAAATGAACTAAAATACAAGGTTAACCGAATCCTTAAGTATTATAGAAAAATAAAATTAATGTAAATAAATCAGAAAATTCCACTTTTTATGGTGTAAAACAGTCAAAAAATAATTATGCTAAAAGTAGAAAATAATAATATCACTATTGTTAAGAATAGATGTGACTGCGATAAAAAAAAAAAGATGAATATTGTAGATTATTTACCCATTTTGAAATCTTGGACTGTGGATTATATCCAACTGCTAAAAATAAAAAATAAATACTCTTAACCTGTCTTTTACTTAAATTTTAAAAAAGTTCTAATAACATAACTGAAGATTTAAAATTAGCTCTTGAATGTATTACTAATGACACCTTCGTATAACAGACAAAAATCTTTATGATTTGTTTATCTGTACAATCACTTATTCTAATTTCCATTTCAATAATATATATTGAGCATGTGTCAACAGATATTAGGATTGGAAATAGACATATTTAAGCAGTACCATCTAATTTGTTCATAATAAGAATTGAAACTGTCACATTAAATTCAGCTTTTAAACCATTACAGTTCTTGTTATGCTATATAGATGACAAATTTTCAGCCAATAACAATGAAACAAAAGCCAGTTAATACCTTGACCACTTGGGTTTATCACAAACTAACATAAGTCTCCTATACAACCACCTCATGATTCCTCATAAAAAAATTGGTATTTTATAGATCATGTAATACAGTGCTAAATGTATATGTACTAACAATGTTAACTTACTAAATTAAACTCGATGTCTATGGTCTTTTATTACCAATGGTAACTCGCACACAGACTTCAGTAGATCAAACCACTACACAGTTTTTTAAATCTTAGTAAGTAAGATCAATTGCAATAAAGATATATATTGTAGCTTGCCATATATATACTTCAAGTTTCTTCTTTTATAAAAAGATCTTGGGTTTTAATTTGAAAAACCCATTATTTTAATCATATCATTAGAATAACGTTCATGGATTATAATAATGTGCTTGAAAGTTATTTGTAATATTTCTTGTTATTATTGATGTATACTTATAGGGTTAGCTTATTTTAGTGCAATTAATTTGTATTTAGAAAAATTAAATTAGAAATTTAATAAAAGATGTCTTAGTATATACTTGGATGCTTTTACCATTCAGAAAACAGGAAACCTGATAAAATTAGTGTTTTCAAAGGTAAATCACTTCTTTAAAGATAGTATGCAGTATCCTCTGATATGGTGTCATAACTTGTGTTAAGAAAGATGGTCTTTTTTTTTAATGTATTCTGTCACTTGCTAATAGCTCTTAAAAAATTTTGTAAAGTTATTTTATACATGTACCATCCTTATAAAAAACAAATGTTTGGAACTTGTAGAAAATGTTATGTGAAAAGCTTAGTGAAACCCTCAAGAGTTTGGACCAAATGATGAAAAAAAAGAACGTGAAGAACTCAGGTAAATCACTTCATGCCATAACATAACTCTTAAGCTCCCTTTTTCTGTGTGTATTAAGTCAGTAGCAAGTTAACAGTTTTATAATTGTGTAAAATTAATATGTTAATTATTTTTAGGAGTTAAACCTTCATCAACATTCTTAAATTGGTATGCAATGGTAGCAATGAAATTAATGGTACCATAATATTTTATTGGCTACAACTACAAGTCTGTGTATGAAGTGCTGATGCAAAAGAATTTGAAGACAATTATTGTTAATAATAATACAGTTTTTTTATTAGTTGGACAAATGGCACTCAGTTTAATTTATTAAATTTCTGTTTGTCTTGCAAAAAATAAAATAATATATTGCTGCTGTTTGTACCTTTGTTTCCCCTTCTTTTTCCTCTTCAACTTTTACATAGAAAGGTTTGTGTATGCTTATTACTTGTATGATTACCAACTTAATTACATATTTGTAATTGCCTACAAACATGTATTATGATATATATTTTAGTACTTTACTGTTATGCAAATTACAGTTTAGTTTTCAACTCCCAAAAAATAGAGACCTTTAAAAGTAGAAGAATGCATTTCACCCAC
>NW_013665713.1:405152-406504 GCF_000517525.1 Limulus polyphemus
GAATCACTTGAAAAAAACACGGGGGTGCTTAACTTTTTTCCAGGTGTATATAATTGTTTGTAGTCTTGTAACTACAGTTATTAACTAGTACAGAGAACATTACCAGTTGTTAATATTTTCATGTGTTACATGTTATTTATATGTTTTTAGCAAACATACAAAATATGAATTGGGAAATTTTGTAGTTGGGAAAGCAAGTAATATTACAAAAAAAATCTTAATGATTTTCAGCAATTAAAGTTTTAAATTTATGGGTGTACCTTATAACGTTTTATTCTACTAGTTTTTTATTTTCAGAGAATTTTCTGTTTGTATTTCTGACAGAAAACAACGACTTGCATATGTTGGAATCAGTTTGGATAATGTATTGAAACCAGTGAGTATTAATTAGGTTTTTACTCTCGTTCCAACCATGATTTGATAAATTCTCAGCAAGTTAGCTTTTCTTGCATTGGTAGTTAACTATATTTGTAATTAAGAAAATTTGTTATTTTCAATAACTGATTCATTCTCACACTCCAGGGAATACAAATGTATGTGCTAGAAGATAGTGTTTTTGTACTTCTAAATAAAACATAAAACTTCTTTTTTTTTAGAGAATCATTGTGGGAAGTATTAAAAGAATATCTGACATGTAGAAAATAAAATCTTAAAGAGAGCTGTTTCTGATTATTAAGTAATCTAAGAATTTTACCAAAAGAAAAAATATTCTAAATGTATTTAAAAATGTAGCATTACAAAACATGCTAACCCTTTTGCAATGAGCCCGGTATGAAATACACAAGTTCGTATACACATTTGCACACGTTAAGTATATACACTATAACTTTTAATACTGTATGTGTATCTTCACAAGATTTGGTAGACTTTTACTAATGATTCCAAGTCTTTTGTACACAGAAATTCAGGTTTTTTAATGAAGTATTTACCCTAACTATACGGGGTCTGTCAATTTGACAGACCTTGTAAACACCATAAAAAATTAGGAAATAAATATAAATTATGCTTTTTTCATTCTAGAATTATAACATGAAAACACAAACGTTTAGTTTAAATAGCTTAAATCTCATAACATTATTCGTTTATATATATGTATATATATATATATATATTGTTTTTATTATTATTATTATATTGACCTTTCAGTCATGCCTGGCTAACAATACAGAAGTTACAATGACGTGGTGCATGTGCACTCATGTTACTGTATCCAGTAATATAAAACTGATGTTTAGTCTTTACAAAGTGATCTGTCTTGGCTATGTATTAGTGAACTTGTATTTTGTAAAATACAGTCACCTTTCAATTATTATGCATTATATGTATATAGATTATTACTATTTACAATCAAT
>NW_013665713.1:406525-414888 GCF_000517525.1 Limulus polyphemus
CTATGTATTAGTGAACTTGTATTTTGTAAAATACAGTCACCTTTCAATTATTATGCATTATATGTATATAGATTATTACTATTTACAATCAATTTCTTAAACTTATTTTTCTTAAAACATAGAACAGTAAATGAAGAAGTAAAGCAAACAATTATTTTTTCTTGTTATGACCTTTGTACTGTGTTGCTGCTTCTTCTAAGAAGTTTCACACATAGAGGATATGAAACGAAATAATTTTTTTAGGTTTTATATATACATTTGAATAACGAAAAAATCATAAATTACTATATGTATATATACAAAGAATTCCATTATAATTTATCAAGCTTAGTAACTAAGCTGTATATCAGTCTGAAAAAATATTAAATTTCGAGCAGACTAAAGACTCACCTTACCAGCTTGGAGATTTGTATCAAAAAAACGAGGTGACAACATAACACTTGAAAATGGCTGGGAAAGTCACTAGGGGGACATTATTAGCTTTCAATTGGTTATTCACATGTCAAAGACAGAAGTAAGTGTGTATAAGGGAGAGTTTCCAAAATTGGAAAGAGGTGATTGGGGCCATTGTGTTTGATTCAGTACATGAGCAATATCTCAGCAATTAGAAAAGATAGGAGGTTCTTATTTTTATATTCTAGCTTGTTAATATTGGTTATATGAGTTCCTAATTCATAAAAAATTATATACTTAGTATTTTGACATCACAAACATCTAATTTGAACCAGTGCTGCATTCAACATACCACATGACAAACAAAAATTGATGTTTTTAAGTGTTTTTTTAATATTTGTTTTAAATTAAGAAATTGAATAACATATAATACTAAAACTTGAAGTATAATGTACAGTTTGATACCAAACTTATTGACATAAATGTATAAAATAATGGTTCGATAAAATTTGGAATGCAAGTCAACAAACACAGTGACATGGCCTTTGACCTGTGGACCATAGCAGTAAGGTATAATATATGTTAATTTTGTAATTTTCAAGCTGAATATTTCTACAGACATCATTTTCTGAAATTACCTTAATAATTTATTCATTGAAGCACAGCATGTGCCAGATTGACTAGTTGTAATTAATAATATGATCCTTACCTCTTCACTAATTAACTTGAAGTTATGTTTAGAGGAGCAGGAACCTGTTTTAAACTAAGAATTGATGGAGATAGGAATATATAAAAGAATTTGTAATCAAGTATAATTGATAAAATTAGTTGTACATAATTTACTCAGGCATGCCAACCCAAGACATCTCCAAATAAAAATATTTCCTGAAACTTTTTACAAAGAAAACAAACATTAAAGATACTGTAAATTAGTTGTTTGATTTAGAGAAACAGTAGCAATTAACACTTCTACTCTTCTAAACCTACAAGCAATACTCAATTATTCTTTTGTTCAGAATTACTTATAGTCTAGTCAGTTAATTTTGAGAAGTGTCCAAGAATGGCATATGTAAAAAACATTGCCCGGGATATAGGGAATTAAGATTTCTTACTGTATACCTAACTGGTGGAAAATTCTCATAATTTTAAGTATTTTAATATAGATTGTTTTAAGCTTCTTTAAGTAAAATATCAGTTAATGACACAATTCCCATTTGATTAGTCATTCTTACAAGTGTTTTGTACAAAGATTAAATTCCATTTAAGATAGAGTAATAAACCTTAAAATCATCATATAGACTCCAATGGAAGGGTTAAAGTGATAAACCTAAACAATACTGTAAAACAGACAATATTAAAATTGTATTTTGTGACATGTTTTCTTTGTTGTTTAAACAATTGTATTTTTTATTTTTTCAGTTTCTTACAAGTTAAGATTTTTTTTCACTTACTGAATAATTGTGTCTTGTTTGTTTCACACAAGAATAAAGTATTTTAATCTCTTTTAAGAAATTGATACAGAAAGTCTGTTGAATATACTGTAATAGAAGCTGCTTAACATTTTAAAGGCCTGGTCTCTTTTTTTTTAAATGGTAGACTTTTATAATTATGCACTACTATATGGGAAAAATCTGGATTTAATTACTTCTTTGTCTTTATAGGAAAAGAAAGAGAAACCTGAGTCTGATGAATGTGAAGAAGAAAAGGAAGAATCTGATAAAGATGATAAACTGTTCTCCTATCGATCATCACGTCCCAGACGATCAGTGAGCTATCAGTTTAAAGAATTTGATGAACTTATTAATTCAGCCATTGAGGAAGATATTATTGAGGGTAGAGGAGCAGGTATCTAATTCAAAACATTATTTTAATTACTGTCATTGAACTTATAAAATTTACAGAAACCTCGCTATACTTATTTTTCTCATTATTCTCAGTTGCTTCACTTTATTTCACTTGTTATTCTTTAAAACTGTTCTGGGCCTACTTTATTTGAGAAGCAGATATAACTTTCTTGAGTATTAATGAAGTTAGCAATATAGAATATTTCAAAATTTTATTTTTTGCTTGAAACTGTTTAATAAAGAAAAAAAGATTTTGAAAACAAATGATGATGTAAACATTCTTGAGCAGAATACTAGATAAACAGTGTTTTAAATTACTGAACATTTAATTGTCAAATTGCTGATATGAACAGTGTGGTATTCTCAAGCTGCAATTATTTCTGCTAGGTCCACTTTATAATAGGATTATCGGCAAGAAAATTGTGAAATAATACTGGATTTAATTAACTGAATGAGGGTAACAAAAAATTACTAGAATATGCATGATGTGTTGTCCAAAATTAAAGTAATTTTTTTATTTAAATCAGTAGACAAACACAGTATGTTTGAAACACTTGCTTTCTGGTTACTGGATTGAAAGGATCAACTAGCTCTTTCCCTCAAGATGTTTTCCTGTCAAACAACTCACTTTAAGTCCTGTGTAGTAGTGTTTATGCTAATGGGAAATGTCAGATTTTCCAGGTGGTTAGGGCACTCAACTCGTAATTTGCGGGTTGCGGGTTCGAATCCCCGTCACACCAAACATGCTTGCCCTTTCAGCCATGAGAGCGATATAATGTGACGGTCAATCCCCCTATTTGTTGGTAAAAGAGTAGCCCAAGAGTTGGCGGTGGGTGGTGATGACTAGCTGCTTTCCTTCTAGTCTTACACTGATAAATTAGGAACGGCTAGCACAGATATCATTTGTGTAGCTTTGCACGAAGTTCATAACAAACAAACCATAGTGGCTAGCTCTATCCATGTGACTGGTTATCCTAATTGAACTTAAGGGAGCTGTAACCTGTAGATATCATCTGCCCTACCAATGAAAGACACTGCTGTCATCTATGTTCTTGCACATTTTGCAACATAACGGGTAGAAAATGTATGGTATGCCTGCATACAACAATAGAACATTGGTATGACCAATGTTAGATATCATTAGAATATAGTTGTGAAATTGATGCTGTGAGTGGTGAATGTAATCATCAAATTATGGAAGCCATTTTGATAGTTATAAATGAAAGCCTTATCAGAGTGAACTCTGCATTTTAAGTTGCAAGGATATTGCTTATGAAATGATAGGATAAACAAAATATCATTGAGCAATAAATTACAAAGGGTACATTATCTAAAGATTATGTTGTTTTTTTCTGTTTTAAATTATACTGTAAAAACACTCTATGCTGTCATCTAAATTATAGTAGTTTGAATACAAAATAAAAAATTATTGTGCTTTGTCATTTAAGGTGCAGGAAAAGGCAAAGATATGTCAAACATTACAGGTGCTGAAGAACGTGAGAGCAAGAAACGGCGGAAACATCGTCGGTTAAATGATCTTGATACAACTTCAGAAGAAGGTGATAGTGATGTTGAATACAAAGATACTAGGTCAGTGAACTGTAAGAATTTTTTAGTATTGTCAAATTGTGCTTGCCGTCTTTGGATTTATTTAGTGCAAAACAGACAGTTTCTGGGAATGTTTATTCTTCAGTTTTTTAAATACTACTGACAATGTTTTGGCTCCATTTCAGCTTTCTCATATTCATCAGCAGTTTAATATATTTTGAAAAGTAGACTTTCGATAAAACAGTGTTGAGAAAGTAATTAGGTAGTACAAAAACTAGTACTTTTTATTAGGTTAAAGCCATTAATAAATAGTGACTATACAAAACTATGAAATGTGACAGTCAAAAAACTTAAAACTATTCAGCTTTAATAGCTTTCATAATAATGCGTGTACTTTTTTAAAAGAGGTAACGAATATACAGTGTTGATGTCTTAAGATCTAATAATTGATACATAACTGATTTTCAGAGCGGCACATTCTGAAAAGAATATAGCTACTTCACCATTGTGAAACTAGCAGTGGCAACTTTCATTATGCTATGTAGACTTTCTGAGTTGGTGATAATTTTTTCTACTTTATTCTGTGCCTAGATGATTGAGAAAAAAACCAAAATAGCAATTATATTTCCAAGAAACTTGTATCATAATATGCTTATTAACTTGATTTTAAAATCAATCAATAGAATGTAACATTTACAGATTATATGGCAATTTTGATGGATTTTTTAGGTACATATGGTAAAAAGTGTGGTGATTTATTTTGCATACAGTATTTTTGGACTCTGTTGTTATCATTAAATCTAATATGTAAGTGTCCATCTGTATGTTAAATTCATTAAAATATTCTTGGTTAGATGCTATGATTAGTGCATTATATGTCTAGCTCTTTTGTTAAAACACAGCATAAGCTTCAGAATTTATTACTTAAAGTGTGATTATTGTCACATTTACATGTTTTTTGAAACAACAACATTAAGGACATAAAAAACAATTCTGAAGTTAACTAGTGTATAATATTTAAAAATATTGTGGGATAAAAGATGTAATAGATAAATCACAATGCATGAAATCAGATAACTTGAGTGCTTTCTGAAGGTAGACCTTCCTTCAAATTTTATCAGTTTTACTATTAGTAGGCAAGGTAAACTTTTTAATATATGATATATATTGTAAATTTCAATAATGGGTTTAATATATTTGTAGGAGGCAATCTTCATGCTGTTAGAAGTGTTAGATAGTATGTATGTCCTCGAAACATTAAAAACAGAAAAGAAAAAAGTGTTACCTCCCTCCCCCACTCCCAAAAAATGTATTATTATACCAAAGTTATACAGTTTTGTTAAAGCTTGAATGATATTTGAATTATTAAAGAACTTTATAAAATATTGCTATAGAAGGCAAAACTACGAACCGGGTTTTATAAAAACACTACATTGCCCTAGCAAGTATTCACTAACATTTTGCAACTTTTTTCTTATAGTGAGGCTGTACAAAAATCTTGCTACTTAAGTCTTTACTGATTAAAAGAATGATCTTTGTGTTAAGTAGAAATAATGTTAAAATGGTAATCTTTTAGTTTCTTAAAATTTTGATGTCAAATTCAGCTAAGTGGAATTCTTTATTGAAGTACAACAACCTGTTGGTTATTTGATCTGATTTTAAAATACTGGAGTTGGATAGGTTTGTAGTATACAGTAATGAAAAACAATATGCAATTTATAAAAGCTGTTTGCATTTATGTGCTCAACTTTTTTCTGTGTGATAAATAATGTAATATTCCTTGTAAATGCTGAAGCTGGCATTTTACACAATATAGCTCTGATACGGAAGTTTCCCAGTCAGGTGGAAGTGATGATTATGTAGTAGAGAGTGATGACTCGGGATGGAGAAAAAGATCAAGAAAAGCTGGTGGTCGCCATAGACGAAAACATCATCGGAGAGGGAAGTTGGATGATTTTAGTATGTTAATTTGGTAGTTTCGGTAAAATGTAGAATTAGGAGTTTTAATATTGAGATTAACACTATTTTACTAGATTAAGTAAATTTTAGTGAGTAGTAGGTGAGGAATATTTTGACTTTCGTGATATAGTAAGATGTTTTTATGAAGATCCTTATGTGCAAGGTATAAATAAGTGCAAATACCATTTTAATGACATTATGTTAAAATATTAAGTTTATTAACTTAACATCAGTTGTAGAGTTAAGTTAATCAAAATTGAACTGCAAGCTAAATTATTAAAATCACAATACATCTGAATTGTACAGTAGAAATGTATAATACAAATATTTCTCATCTAAACAGGGTACAAATTTATAAACCTTCCTTACAATTAATTATGCATGATGTAAATTCAGTAACTTACTGTAAAATTCTTTGCTCAAATAATGTAAAACATTGCAACTGTATATTTGTATATGCTAATCCCTTTTTTTATCCAAAAAACTGAAAAACCACTTTGTTTTGACCTCAGTGCAAATCTCCTCTGAATTGGGAATGTTATTGCTTTTACATCTCAAATGGAAGAAAAAAAAACTTTCTTTGTGTGATTAGGTCATGGTGTATTGAAGCTCAGATACAGGCAATTACATAACATCTTGATGGCAACCAATGTTAAGGAACAGTGATTGGGTAAAAATCAACAGAACTACATTTGTATTTAGGGCGAGTGCTGGGGGGCTGCTGGGTTGAGCAATGCACCCCCCAAATTTCACTCTGGCCCACCCTAGTGGTTTATAAAATCTTATGATTTTTTTTTAATTGTTAAGAAGAGTCAACTCGGGAGGGACAAACGTGTTTGTTATATTACCTTTGTTGTATATTCACAAAAGCTCCACTGGCCCCTCCAAGGGGGAGAGGAGCTGAAGCTGGACCTGCTTGTATTCAATTTCAAGGATAAGTTTGTGATATTTTGTTCAAAAATGTTATGACTTTCATCCTAGGGTTCTACAATGGCATATTATGCTCAGAAAAAATTCAGGAAACTCTCTAATACCAATGATTTCATTGGCAGCATGCATATTTTTTATTTAAAACATTTTGTTATGTATCCAATTAAATAAATAAACTTTTAATTGAATAATTTAAACTATGAAGTATTTTATTTTTCAATGTGTGGCCAAATAACTACAAGCTTATCTTCTATGATTTTTATATTCAATCATACAGTTTTACCCTTGTGGTGGACTGCACTCATCTGACCATCAAAGATTTGACAATATGCTAATATATAATTTTGCTTTATATCTCGGAAAACACCAATTTAGATGACAATAAATTGTTAGATATTAACTTGTATGATAATAAGTGACACATATACAATAACTTCTAAAACTGTAATAACTGATAAATATAGTAAATGTTCTTTGGGTAAAAATTTATTCAATTTTTATTTTGTTAATATTACATGAAAAAAAAGCACAGAAAGATGTTGACTTAAGTGAATATTGCTAAGTATAAAAATAAATCTTACATTTTGAACACTCACACGTATACTTAAATAGTTAAGAGGTGCATCAGTCCTTAATCGTAATCTTTTTAGGAGTTTCTTTCAGTTTATCATTTTTCATTAGCTTACTTGGACTGTTTGGTAGTTTTAGGAAACTGTTTATCCATTCAAGAATTCATTTTTAATTATTACAGAGATAAAAATAGTGTCCGCTTTCAATTTTCATATCACTGTTATGGGTATTACCAATCAATATTAGAAGCTTATCTGATGTTTTATTGATTACACAACTCATCATATCTTGAACACTGACTGTTGAATGGAACATGAGAAATTTATATGATATTATTTATATATGCTCATGTCAGCACTAGATATATTTTGACCAATGACTAGAGAAAATAATTATGAAATTTTATGTTATTATACATACGATTTTTTAATAGAGACTTTCTAATGGATGTTTTCATAATGTTGGTGATGTTGAGTTTTTGAACAACTTCTAAAACATAAGGAAGTTTACTTTGTAATGAATTGTTTTTGTTGTTTTTCTACATCTGATAATACATACAGAATTATGCAAAGACTAACAGTATTAAGGGATTTCATCTGTTTCTTTAGTTGATGATGAATGGGACAGTGATGGAAGTGAGGAGTATCGTCCATGTACAAGACGAGCAGCTCAAAAGAATATTAGCTACAGGGAGATCTCTTCTGATGATGATGGAGATTGGGGACCAATAAAGAAAAAGTAATAATCTGTTGAGATATAAAATATGCATAAAATTATTTCAAATTAAGTGTGTTCTGTACAGAAACTATAAAATATTTATTTTTTTATGCTTGAAAATATTAGTGTTATTCTCTAAAGGGTATAAAATATATTAAAAATTGACAATTCTTTTGCTAGACATGTTAGAGCTGAAAATCAGTAATATTTTGAGTAGATATTTGAGCTTTTTAAATGATGCAATTTTTTTTTTACTGGTTTTTAGAACATTATGTGGTATATTAGTTTTATTATAGGTAACTCACATTATTTATATTAATTATTTTGATAAAGGTGTATTTTATTTGCATATACCGTTGTTAACATTTACTCTGCAGTTTTTTGTTATAATTATGGCTTTTG
>NW_013665713.1:415965-450395 GCF_000517525.1 Limulus polyphemus
CATTTGGAAAATCATAAGCGGTCACTGGAAACTGATTGATATTGTTTGATTGAGACATCAGAATGTATCTACAACTTTAGAATTGCATTGTTTATATAATATAAGTGTGTGTGTGTGTGTGTGTTTAGCCAATGCAGCTACATTTAAGTTTCTGTATCATAATAATAAAAAAATGGAAAAGGCATATACAACATATAATTTTTACCATTAGCTAATACATTATTAGGTACATCTTGTATCTACATTATACTAGGGATTGAATTGTAAATGAAAGAAAACCTGGGCAAAGCTCTTTTAGAAATAAACAAAATTCTATAAACATAAAATAATTTTTAGTACCTGATCAATTTTATACAACATTTCATTGATTATTAAGTTTAACAATAATACTACCATTTATGAAGTAACAATGAACAAATATATTATTGCATTTTCATCGTTTAATGTGTTTGTTATTCATTTCCGCAACCCAAGTTGACGTGATGTAACTTCAAGAAAGAACAATGTTTATAAGATAAAGAAATGCAACATTGAAAAGAGAACTAACTATTGATTAATGAACTGTAATAAACAGTTTTTACATCATGAAAAATATTTATAATTATACAACAGCATTTTAATGTGTAAGAGTGGGTGATCATCTGGCTATAGTTGGACAATGTGCAAATAATTTAAACAATATACTAAGTACCTGAAGGTTTACAAATCTCATAGGATGAACTAAGATTATAAATGAAATAAAGAACAAATAGTAAAAATAATTATCAAAACCTGTAATGATGACAAATAAAGTTGATTCAAAATCATTACAGGTAGAGAGGAACCTAACTGGAAATTTATTTTGTGTAGGTTTTACACTTTTATTTAGCAAAGCATCTGCTATTTTTCATCCATTAAGGTCAATTTCTGTTTGAATAATTCTGATGTTCTCAAACACACCATATTTGATTTTAAAAAAAGGTGCTTCTTTAATATGATGTTCATCTCTTTTTCCCTGGTTTATTTAGATAAGAGTAATATTTCTTATATGCACGATCTTTCATTTCCTTGAATTGTTTGAAACATAAAAAGGTATTTTAAGGCATTACTTTAGTCTGACACATGTGTCTTTTCCTGTTTCCTCTAAATAAGAGTGGTGATACAGATCTCATATGATTTCATGGTTTGTTTGTTTTTCTGTGGGTTAATTTCTTCAAAAATTCATTGATTTTAATTCCTAGTTTTTGTTGTATCTCTGTATAGAGACATACTGTTTTTCTATTGTTCCTTCTTCTTCTACCAAACACATTTCAATTGATTGCCATTCCTTCATTTCTTGGCAGATTGACTTGAAACTTGATAGGGTTATACCTTGGTCCAATACTCCTAGATGCCTTTTTAATTTTGTTTATTTAGGCTTTTTTAAAGATTTTCTCGGGTCTAATGTCAAACAACCCAAAAATGTATATCTTGGGTTCCTATGTGGTCGTATTTACAGCAATCAGGATGAAAATTGGCACAAACATAAATTTTTATGTACCAACACGCTGACTTACAAAAACATTTGCACATTTTGAGTCTTTTTAGGGGGGTGTCAGAGCTCACAAAAAGCATAATTTTGAGGTTTTTGGTCAATTACTTGCCCACATGGGATTTGGTACACAGATACTTTTTTACACGTCCATCACATTGACAAACAAAAATGACAGACTTGACCATTTTTAGTAATCATAGGGGGGGGGGTCAAGATGCCACAAAAAGCATTATCTTAAGGTTAATTGACAATTACTCTGCCATATTTTGGCCAAGTTAATTTGGGAGTTGATACAAAAATACTTTTTTTATAGGTTCCAAACAGAGATGTACGGTTTTGAAATTTTTGTATTTTGCTCAATTTTTCAGCAAGGAAGGCACAATTTGGGGTTTTCGTGAACTATTCATGTGTATGTCAACCAACATACATATGTTGGGATTGCATAGCAGAGACATGTTGTATTTGCCTGCAGGTGATGACCTCTTTAAATAAGTAATTGATATTGATGTGCTTTTTAGTAAGTTATTCTTTTAGGTTAATGAGGTTGTTTCTAATATATTCAATGAAAAGAATAATCTAAATAATCTTGATATTTTGTGGCTTCTTGTTGGTTTTAATATTTTCATTACTTTGTTTCATTGCTAACTCACTGATTCTTTGTGGATAATGAAAGCTTATGCTGAAAATATTGAATTTTGATACAATATCTTACTTCACAAAAAAGATTTCTCAATTAGTACTGCCCTTTATTTATGCCAATTTTTCCCTCACCACTAGCCTTGTAACTCCCACTTCTTTCTGCATATCTGCATGTAACTAATCATGCAGTAACCCTCCACCAAGGAATGCGACACCACTCCTATTGTAACTAGTGCCCTCCTCTAATAATGCACCTGGTAATCACTTCTCTATTGGCAGTTTTACTGTTAAGATGTGATTTTTTCAACTCTGATTTTCATTATATTTTCATTTAGTGCATTTTTTCTTGATACTTTTTGTTCAGTTTATACTTTGTAAGTATGCACTCAGTTTCAAGTAGTTACAACTACCACTGCTGTTACTACACCTGTGGATTTATCAACCATGTCTTTGGGGCTGGTCCCACAGTTTTGGGCCAATGACATAACTACTATGATCCACAGAGAATTGTCTAACTTTATGCAACATTCACCTGAGGAATATCCTGTCATACCAGCGCCTGGTGTTTCTGAAAAGGAAGATAAGAATATGCTTCTCAGTTGTGTATCATATTGGGAGACTTGCCTAGGCCTCCTTCACCATTTGTTGACTTGATTAATCAGGTTTGTTTGATTTTGTCTCCTGTTTCCTATAGTTCTACCCCCGCCTCCTTGGTGACAATTCTTTGGTTCAATATCTGATTTTTCCTCCTTTACTGGATATTGAGGTTCATGCTAGTTATTTTGGAGAACAGCTATAATCAGGGTTCAGTATGCCTCATCCCCCTCTTACATTGGATGACCATACTTTTCCTCATGCCAACTACCCATATTTATACTCCCAACATTTGGAATCTCTTATTCCTTAACATTTGTCCTACCCACCTGTTCCTGTCTCAGTGTCTTGTCCACCACCCCCCACCCCCACCCCAACCCCCCCGCCTTCTAACCCTTTACCAATCCTGACTTCTCATCCATCACTATTTTGCAATTGTCTAGCTGTTTGTTGTTGTTTTTGGGCATTCCGCGTCAGTGACTCAGTACTTGGATCAGGGCCAGTGGAAGCAAAACTCTCCCACTTTGCCCACATTTGGAGGTCATTTACAATCGATTCATGGTTTTGTAAGGTGGTTTCCAAAGGTCTAGCCATCTCCTTCCTGTTGTCTTCCCATCCAATTTCTTTCCCCCTCCATTGGATCTCGTTTCATTTGTCGGATGTGGTTCAGGATTTCAGTTTCAAGGGTGCCATCAAATGAGGAGATCCCTCTCTTCCAGGGTTTTATTCTCATCAGTTTGTCATTTCCGAAAAGACAGGAGACTGGCACCCTGTGCTTGATTTATCCTCTCATAATCATTTCCTCGTTGTTCCCAAGGTCAACGTGAAATCGTACTTAACTCTGTTTGATTTTCACTCCAAGTCTGTGGATGATGAAGGTTCAGTGTGTCGGATGCATATCTCCATATTACCATCTCCCCAGAATACTGTCATTTCTTTCGTTTTCATTCATCATGGGTGTGTTTTTCAGTTTTCTGACAAGTTGTCCCATCATTTGCTCAACTGCTTCATTCCCAGGGCCTTCATTTCCACCATTATATAGACAACTGGCTTCTGCTAACATCCACACGGGCTGGCTCTGCCTTCCATACTCAGTTTCTTTTTTGGGAAACTACCAGGATTGGTTAGTTCATCAAGATAGAGAGGTCATTTCTCACACCTACTCAATTTCTGGTTCATTTTGGTGTGTTTTTCAATTCACCTCTAAATCAGGCTCAGCCTTCTCCACTTCGGTTGAGAGATATGGAAAGTCTCATTTACAAGGTCTCCTCCTCACCCTCTCCTACTGCACGAGAGATTCTATCTCTTTTGAGGAAGTGGACTTCTCTCAACATACTCTTTCCTCTTGATCAAACCCACGTGCGTCATCGTCAGTGGGCTTTAATCGACCAGTGGAGCCTTGTTCGGGATCCTGTGATGCTCCTCTTACCCTTCCCTCTCCATTACTGACAACTAGTGGCTGGATCAGACCAATACTACCACGGGGGTTCCTCTTCCTCTGCCTCGTCCAGATTGTCACTTTTTTACGGATGCTTCTCTTCCTGGTTGGGGAGGGTATCTTGACTATCAGGAGGTTTTGGGAAGATGGACTTATGGAATCCACTCTCCATATCAATATCTTGGAGCTTCTTGCTGTTCAGCAAGCTCTTCTTCACTTCCAGCTGTCTTTTCAGGAAAAGGTGATGATGATGATCGACTCAGACAATTTGACAATGGTGTTTTATATTAACAGGCAAGAGGCACCTGGTCGATTTAACTTTGTTTTCAAACTTTAAATATTTTTTTATTGGGACCACAGTCATCAAATTACTTTGCTGGTGTGTCATATTCTGGGTGCCCTGAATCTCATCATGGATCGGTTATCCTGACCTGACAAGATTCTACTGATGGAGTAGTCTTTTCATCCTATCGTTTTTTGGAGCTGTGTGCTCATTACGGTGTCCCCGATTTGGATCCATTTGTGTCTCCTCTCAACACCAAACTTCCCTGTTTTTTGTTTGCCTATTCCTCATCCACAGGCAGATGCAGTGGATGCTCTCAGCCAGAATTGGACCTATTGTTACCTATATGCATACCATCCTATTTGGCTTCTTCCTCGTGTCCTTTCAGTAGTCTGACCATTCCTTGTCAGATTCTATTGGTGGTGCCATATTAGCCAGCTCAGAAGTGGTTTCCACATCTATGATGGCTATTGGTGTCACCACCAGTTCTTCTCCCTTTGTCAGCCTCACTCCAACGTGTGTCATTTTTCCCTACCTGCACTCCATCTTCAATTGTGGCTTTTGTCTGGTCCCTCGCCAGATGGTTTGGACTTTACAGGTGTGTTACCTTCTTAGTTTCCTGTCCAGTTTGACCATCATCATTGGTGGTTTATCAGTGTAAGTGGATTATTTACCGCTCTTTAGTCTATACACCAGGGTTACCATCCTTCTCGTCCTTCCATTCCTCACCTGTTGTCCTTCTTCACTTGGCTTTATGACTGGGGCGTATGGTTTTCCTCTGTTGTGGGGTTACAGGATGGCTTTATCTTCCACCGTTCAGTTTACTGAATTTGCTTTTGTGTTCCACTCTCCTGTCCTATCTGAGTTATTTCATTCTTTCTTTGTTGCTTGTTCTCCCCACCCTGCTTCTCTCCTGGATTGGAACATTAATGTTGTCCTTCGTGCTCTCATTAGTCCTCCATTTGAATCTTTATCATCTTTCTCATTATATCATCTTTCATTGAAGTTGTTGTTTCTATTGTTGTTGGCATGTGGTTGCCGTCTTACCCTTTCCTCCATCTCCCAACTTTAGGATCATTCAATCCTGATCTTCTCTTTGCCCAGTCAGGACCCTCAGATGGTATATGACATGCACTGCTTCATTCCATGGTTCCCATGTCCGTTTGTTTATTCATTGGAATCTTACCATTTCATGTGACGTTTCTTCCATTTCTTTTATAGGTTTGACTCTCCAGGCTCATCGCCTGGTGTATTGTCCAGATGATTGTCACCTCTTTTGTATTTGTTCCAATTAGATACATCACTTGACCATGTCCCTGGCTGCACATTTCCATCTTCCTTTGGAGGACATCATCAGTGCAAGTATATGGACTACCTTGTATACCTTTACATCCCAACTAACTACATCATGTGGCTGTTTCATGCTCTGTGGATTTCCACTTATCTCCAGTCACCATTCTGCACACCTCTGTTTCTTTTCCTTTACAAGAGTCTCTTGATCATCGGTTATGGATCCTGCTCTGAGGCGAGTGGTGCCTGATCAGTTATACTTAGTTTCAAATCTGCATTGTCCGTCCTCTGGTCATATAAGATGATTATAATGTTGGGGCTCTTCCTACTGCAGACCTGATGTACAATTCCAGATGCTGTCAGGTTTTGGTTGATCGACTCCATCCAATTGTCATCTATGCATTAATATCAACAATTCATACATGACAAATCATCACTTCTTCAGTTCATCTTACTCACACCATAGAGATTTGGTGTTCTGTGGGACCAATTGTAGTTATATCTTGTAGTCTTTTGCTTCATAAGTATGTTCGTTTTGGACCATACACTTATGTACTTACATAGGTAAAGCAGACAGGAATTACTGCCCATCTCTGACACTCCATGGCATTGAATCTCTTCCTACCACAAACCTGGTGAACGATTCCAGATGCTTCCAGATGTTGATTGATCACTTCTCTCCACATGGTAGTTCTGCTTTTCCTCCTGACTCTCCAATGCACACACACACACCCCCCCTTCTTCTAGTTGAATATTAGAGTCTTTGCTACTTACCAATTCCTAGCCACTGGAGTGGTGGCCTCCTGAGGGTACATAATATCACCCAGTTTGAGAGTAGGGCAGTGGCATTCTGCAGATGTCAATGGTGTGATGCCCTTCCTTCTGTGGACCTGATATACAATTCCATGGCACTCTGCCATGTCTATATTTATAAGGAAGTTTGCCCCTCCAGCTAAGGCATTCTTTCTTCCTGGTGGATCAGGTGTTGGTTTGAGATGGCCCAGCCGCATAAATTCTCACATGTGTTTGGCTGGTACCCTCCTCCTACTGCTGACTGGATGACACATTCCCAGTGCTTCCAGGTTTTGGACCTGAGATGAATGCCTCCTTACTTCCTTCCATCTGCTGGATGTCAGTTTCCAGTTGACCAAGTGTTGATTGTGATGGAGATACACACATCTGGAGATTGGTTCTTGGTATGGAAGCTCATCTTCCCTCGCAGTACCAGTTTCTAAGGTGAAGGGTAGAGGATCCTCTTCCTACCACAGACCTGATGTACAATTCCAGATGCTGCCAGGTGTTGGTTGAGGTTGAACTCCTATTTAGGATCTGTCACGTGCTAGCCACTTGACACTTGAGGGTCACTTTCCTGCTGAAAATTTTTGGGGCCTCTTCATGTTTCTACCCTTTATGTTTTGGTGATACATTCCTGAATGGCGAAGAGTACACCTGGCTCAGAAGTGGTGTAGTCTTCCATTGGTGTGTTGTTTTTAATTCCTTACAACACCTCATGGTCTTTCTTTGGGTGCTTTCTAAAGGAGGATTATATTTTCATCGGCCCTCTACCAGTTTAGTATGGGATTCTAGCTTTTTGTGAACAAAGGTAAGATATTGTATCTGAAGTTAACATTTTCCTAAATTGAAAATGTAATTCCAGGAGATACCTCATCTCACATTCCCCACCCATTCGCTCAACTTCTGGAGGTAAGTATTTATCGTAAATACATTTTCAGTTTAGGAAAATAATAACATTTGAACTAAGCATTCACCAGTGATCTTATTTGGTAGGAAGAAAAATGTTTTCTTAAGACCTTCCTACAGGTTTTCTTAATGAGTGAAATAAGAACATTAGAAAAGGTAAGTTGAGAGAAGACCACTCAGCCCATTGAACTCATCCCTGCACCCACTAGGTGAACCAAACGGAACATCTAAATTGAACTAAATGTAACCCTGCACATCTATACACCTATTTAACAAAAATATCAACTATTAGCACACTACCACAGCACCAAGTAAACAGATTAACAAATTAATAGCAGAAATCGTTTTTGTTTTTGTTCCGGGCTTAAAGTTATCACTCATAATATTCTGATTCATGTTTCCAATTCTTTCATTCCACCAATCAAACAAAGTATTCATTAGCAGGTAACTCAAACCTCTGACACAAGGCATGCCAACTTTTGCCATGCTCCAGAGAAAGATATTTTGAATGTACAAGTAAAAAAACATGTATGATGTAGGGATAGCAATGCCAAAAAGTACAGAAACAAGGTAGGGATGAATATACAATACCATACAATAGTCCCTCCATCATTAGCAAATAAGTACTGAGTCAATCTTACAAGCTTATGGTTACTAGTCACTGTAAGACTATATAGCACTTTTCAGTTCAGTTGCTTTTATTCATGCAACTGACAGGAATTCAACATTTAGTTGTAGATAAAAGCTATTCTCGGAAAGATTTGGCTACTTATGTAGGGAGTTTTGTATGGTTTTGTGTATTCTTTCATACCTTGTTTCTGTACTTTTTGGCATTGCCATCTCTACATCGTACTTAATTTTTCACTTTTTTATTACTTGTTTACTCTTTATTTTTAAACAATTTCATTGAGATAGGTTGATCAATTGTTTTATTTTTATAATTCAATAGTAATATATATTGTTTATATCATATCAGTTTTGTCAGTTTCTTCAATGAGTTTGTAGAATGACCTCAGATATTGATATTATACAATACAATTGGCTACAATAGGTTATTAATAATCACTGGTCATAATCTTGACTACTTGGGACTTAATGTTGAGGAATCTACAGTATGGAAAGAATGTATGAAAAATGTATGGCTGTATCATTCCTATATTCATGTTTGCATTCTTTTTGCCACTGCCATCCTTACATCATTTTACATTTACAAAATGTTTTTTATTACTTGTTGTGTGACGTTTTTTTTTGACCTTACTCAAAGTTAGTGTATTCTATGAATAAAATTAATATTATTTGTGTTGAATTTTTTTTTTTACTCCTTCACTTCATACATAATATAGGGGTTAGCTTTCTAAAGACAGATTGTATAGTGTACAAAGCATTGAGTATTCTACATATTACAATCATCTAATGTTCATCCATTATTAGCTGGTAATTCCTGCTTTACCTTGTATAGTTAAGCTTTTTCAAGTAACACCATTTTTCTGTAAGAAAGCTAACTTCAAGAGGTAATGATAACATCATTTACACTAGAATTATGTTTTTTTTTTCTAGCTTATACTGAGCACTACTGTGCTTAGTGATAGCCTGTTCCCAAGTGCCCTTAAAATGCTTTTCTGTCATACTAAATCCATTGCAAAAACTTCACATGTTTTTTGGCTAGCATGGAAAAAGACGAAAGAAAGATGAACACTTTGGCTCTTTAGCTAGTTCCCAGATCTCCACTTTAGCAACTCCTTTTAATTGGGAGTCTCAAAAGTTGTGAAACACTTGATAATTGCAATTAGGTGCCCAAATAATGCTATAACTCAACTTTAGCAGTTACTTGTAAGCATCATAAAGTAATAGATTGAATGTGACAGCCATTTTTTTCTTGGCCCATCCCTACATATTGAGCACTACCACCCTTAGTGATAAGCCTTTAACGTAGCAGAAATCTTGTAAGTTGAGCATTATTGTATTACTGCACTTTTTCAGGTATGTTGATACTCTTCCTGTAATATATGGACCCAAACTGCACATGGTATTATATATTTTGTTTCAACAGCACTACTTCTTCTGTTTCACAAGAAATAAAGTCATCTTCAAACTTATTTTTTACATTCTGACGTAGTCTTTAAAATTGGCCAAGACCTTTCTAAACAACAGAAATATACTAAACAGTATCAACACTTTCAAGGATCTCTAATCTCAAGAAGTATTTTTTGAAACAGCTACTTCAACAAAACAAAAAAGAATTTAAGAAAAGCTTGTTCTACCTATAAAAAATTGTTCAGTTTAGTCATTTCTTTTTTCTTTGCCATTTAAAACATTCTTAAAATGTCTGTCATTTTAGTCATTTCTTTTCCTCTGTAATAACACTAACTATGGGATTTTCTTAAAAAGCCAGTATTACCCATGACTTTTTTTTTTCAGTTAGCTTAAGTGGAAAAACCTTTAATTTAAAACTTTTTCAGTCACTCTTAGTCTTAATATTAACTCTCTTGTCTTCTTTTTGTTATACCAGTTCTTCCTATTTTTCCTCCTAAAATTGTATCTTTCAACTCTAAAATGCATCTTAGATGATTTAGTCATTAAACAGTTTTGTCATTCTGTCAGATTTGTTATTGTAATCTGAATTATTTTTTTTTTCATTTGTTACAGGCCTAGAAGAAAATGGGGCTCAGAATCTGAAAGTGACAAGGATTGGCAGGGTAGGAAGAATAAGCAAGGAAAAAGAACATCAAGAAAAATGAGACTATCTGATTCTGAGGAGACAGAAGAAGAGGAAGTCTCAAATGGAAGTTCAGAAGAAAGTTTCATCAATAAAAGTCAGAAGAAAAGGGTTTCAAATTCACTCCGGAGCCGTAAAGATTTCAGTGAAGGAGAAATGTCTGAGGAAGAAGAAGAAGATCGTCCAAAGACACGAAAAAAGAAAATTAATTACAGTGAAATGATTGCTTCAGATAACAGATGCACAGAAAAATCCAGAAGGTTAAAAAATAGTGATATAAGTGAAGATGATGAAACAGAAAATGATGAGAGTAGTGATTCAGAGGAGAGCAAAGATGAAGGCATGACAATTGGAAAGAAGAGAAGAATTATAAAGTCTGATGATGATGATGATGAAGAAGAACAGCAACAACCAAATGACAAAGAAGAAACTATAACAGCAGAAAATTCTATGCAGAAAATTGGTAATGAACAGAAATGTGATGTTGTACCAGATCAGTCACTTTCAGAAATTACACATGAGAAATTGATTGAGCTGCCAGCCCAGAGAAGTGTGATAAAACATAGTGATTCCTACCTACAAAAACAACAAGTATCTTATATTCATCCTGAAGCTACAAAATCCCAGAATCATTCAATAAAACAACAAGTACCAGAAGTAAAAACTACTTTGGTTACTGAATCCCCTATTTCTAATTTGGGTGTGTCTACAATTCATTTACCACATTCACTGTCTGCTGGAACCAGTGTTACTGTGGTCCAGACACCACTAACCCAGTCTCCTGGAGTTGTTATCCCAATTGTTCGCCCATTACATACCCAGTCCCCTGGAATTGGTGTTCCAGTTGTTCGAGGTCCACATCCCCAATCTTCTGGAATTAATGTTCCAGTAGCTGGCCCACCACACCAACACTCTCCTGCAGTTGGTGTTCCAATGGTTCGTGGTCCACATCCTTTGATGTCTGGTGCCCCAGTCATTGGTCCATCAATGCCACAGTCTTCTGGTGTCAGTGTCTCAGGAACCCGGTCTTTACATCCACAGGCTGCTTGTGTTAGTATTTCAGGGATTCGACCATCTCATCCCTCTTCTCCAAATGTCCCACCTATTAAAGCAGAAGCTCTACAGTCTTTGGGAAGCTTTGAAAACAAATCTTCTCCAATAAAACCCTCTCTAATAGAGACCTACCCATCTTCTCCTAGCCCATCTAAACTAACATCATTAGACTCTAGCCCATCTAGGTTACTTCCTATGGATACCTATTCTCGGTCAAGTCCCTATTCCCAAAGATCCATCTCTCCTCCTAGCCGTGAATATGGAAGTTCTTCCCCACCCTCTGATCAGTACAGACCCCAAGGATTTGGCTTGTCTTTCAGTCAGGACCAGTATTATGGTCAGGGATACATCCGACCACCAAATGCAGGGCCCTATCTTCCACCCACTAGTGGGCAAGAATCATTTAGAACCCAGTTCATGGGACCATATGCTCCGGCCCCATCAAGACCATCTGAATATTTTCCAAATCCAGTGTATTATTCCCCACCAGGTGATTCTCATGGACAACCTACTAACTACAGCCAGACCCCACCACCAGGCCCAACGTATTATTACTCCCAATCTCCACAACAGCAAAATGGTAACTACAGTGTCACCCCTCTCCAAAGACCACCTGCCTCTGAAGGTGGTGAGGAAGGAGAGTTAACAAGAGTTAGCGACATCTTTTCCTACATGGCTCAAGACTGACACTTATGCCATGACCTAGAGCTTCTTGTTCCACTAAAAATGAAGTTGTACAGAAAAATATTTCATTTTTTCAGTGAAAATTCCTTCACAGTTGTGTGCAGCTATAGTTGTCCCACAAACCAAAATGAATATATATCTCTCAGCTGTGAATTAAAAAATGGTATATATATATTTTACGTTATTAGGGCATTTTATGGCTTTTAGCATTGTTACTTCTCTTATTTCTTAAGACTGTCCTTGCTGATTTTTTTTTAAATGTCTGTTGTATTCATTGAACATATTTGATTAAGATAGTATCTATATTTTTTAACTGCCACATTGCTTTCTTTAAGTGATTATAATGTAATGTATTATTTCGAGTCTTATTAATGCCCATAGACAGGGTTGAAAGTTGATAACAATTTTTACTAGTGTAACTGCTTGTAAACAATGCTGAAAGATTTTGGGTTATTTTTGACCGTGTGACTGTATGTAGACAGGATTATAAGGTGGTCGTGGGGCACTTTGTTTGGACAAGGTTAACAGTTGATGTGCTGAATTTAAACAACTACGTAACATTTGTGAGTAGGATTGGATGTGGCTTTGAGTCATTACATAGTAGATAGATAGGTTTGGAAGATATGTATAGCTATATATCTAACTTCAGGTAGATTATTTCAAATATAGTATAAACATTTTTTTATGAGTTTGACATTTATATTCATATTAATCATGTAATGTCTCTTTGACACACTTGATCAAAGTAAGTAACCAGTTCCTCCAAGGGATAAAGGTCAGAGTTTCTAACACATCTGTCATAATATTAGGGTTGTTAGTTTCAAACTGATGTGCTTGGAAAGGTATATTCCTGGTGAATGACATAGGAAGTTTTAGTTATTAACTGTTATAGAATAATTGAATGGAGAGGAAAATGCCTCAAGATGTTCAACCTACAGATATTGACATTTGACGCTGTCAATAATTCCTTAGGCATAACTATCCTAAAACAGGAATTTAAACATTAATTCGAAACTTTGATATATTGAATGTTCTAAATTTTGACTTTTATTTCACTTTATAAAATCCAAAAATTTGTTTTATACGTAATTTGCTTCCAGTAAAAAGTGATTTATAACAGGAAGGTTTACTTAATAAATTGACGTGAAACTTTCTTCTTTATTATGTTTTAATGAAATGTTGTGATTGATAATGAAAAACTAATGCATTTACTTTGATTTTGCTACAATGTAACTTCAGTTAAAGGAGACATTTTTTAACTCTATCAGTATAATATGAATGTAATAATGAAGAAAATTCTACCTACTGTGTGTTCATCAGTACAGTGTTATTATAATCATGAAGGAAATGTTTACTGATATCTGCTTAATGGCACAGTATTATAATAGTAATGAAAAATTATCAGACTCACAGTTTGCTTCTTTCCTGGCCTTATAATGACTAAAACATATGTGTATATTGTGACGATATTCTAGTATAATGAAGAAAAATGACAACCATGTCCTTCACTGATGATATATTCTAGTAATGACAACAAGATGCATATATTCACTGTTATCAGGACATAAGCAGTCTTAATGATTTGTAATAGATCAGTATCTGTGCATTATAACCTGATTTCAAATATCACCCTTAATTCTTTTTCATGCCAGAAATTTGTTGAGGAACAATTTAGTTTGTATTTACTTTAAGAATAAACAAGTAGTATCTACCAATGTACTAAAATGAATCAATTTAGGTATTTTAGTAGCTTTACTACCAAAAATTCCTTTATGGGAGAGTAAATAATTTTTTGTTCTTTTTTAGCCAAAAAATTATTATTTTTTGCACTTTTACTATCATGTGTTTCTTTAGGGTAAAATAAAATGGCTAATAGTAAAAAATAAAATTTATTAAAGGCTGAGTGTGAGAAATATAATTTGCTTTGTTTTAAAAGCTTCACTAATGGGAACTCATCTAGAAGCAATCATAATGAAATCAATTATTACCTAGCAAGATGACCAATTAGCAGTTTCTCTATTGTATTTTTTTAAAGAAGAGAGAACTGATTAAGCAAAAAGCTTGAGGAATGTGTATGGTGGAGGGTATTTTAGAGAGCTTTAAGTAGAGAATAAAATCCTTTAGGACCTAACCACTTGGGAGAGAGATGTTATTAATCTTTTATAACAAATTCAGAAGTAAAAGGGTGTAAATATATATAATTTGTAGGCAGTATGTGTGTTAAGCATGGCTTTAATGGTTAGCAAGTTTAATTATGTGATCTGGTGTTTATATTGTACCTTTATCATGCTTTTTTTGCTGAAGTTTTCGAAACAAAAACCAAAATTTCAATGTTTACGTTTCAGTTTTGATATAATAAATGTAGAAGATTAAAAAATTCAGTTTGTATGAAGCAGATAGTATTTCAATTAACAGATAGTACAAAATTTCAAAAACTTAGTGTAAGTTAAATTGCAACTTGACTTTCAGTGTGAAAAGAAAAATTACTCCTTTTCTACCTCAGCAAACTTGTGATGCTTGTGTTTCAAAAATTAAATTAAATTTATAACTTCATGATTTCAACTACCACTCTAAGAATGAAGGTCATTTGGCCAAAACACTGACCACATATTTTTTTTGTTTATTGCTTTTAACCAACCATTTCTTTATAGTGTCTTTTGGGTGGTAATGTAGATGTAAACTTGTGTTCTTTCTTAATACACACTACTAATTTTCTTTTATTTCATCATTGCTTAAATTTAGAAACTAAACATGAATTTATATAGTTTTTGATAATAGCTTTCATGTTCTTGGAAACATTAGCCTGTTTAGTATGGTGGCTTAATTGGTATTGTACCATGTGCTGTTCTTAAAACAAAGAATAAGTTTAATAGGTTCTGTAAGCTGCACTGTTGAAAAAGACAAATTGAGATAATTTCAAATGGCTCTGTTTTACAAATATTTTTGCTAGTTTTTTTCTACATTGTTATTCACATATGGAGAAACTTTGCTGATTTTATATGATGGCTTTGTTTTTTCCCCAGAAATATTTATTACTTTTTAAATGTGTTTCCTGAAAACAAAGATTTCTTGTGGTTAGGTATGATCCAAAGTTATTTTTTCTTGATGTGTTACAAATGTTACCTAGTTTTGGAATAAATTCAGTGTTATGTATATATCATTAAATATAAAATTCAGAATGAATTTGAAATTGATTAAGGTGGTGTATTTGGATAGGTATTTAATTTTCTGTGGGTATTGATTTTAAAAAGCAGTTATGTTCTAGTTTTGCTATAATATAGAATTAAAACATTTGTATTTTTTTATATTTACTCATCTAGTACTCTATATCCAGTAAAAAAAAAAGGCAAGAGGAAACCAATAAAAGATCCAGATGAGTTAATGTTTCCAGATCATGTAAAAAATTGTCTTAACAGTGTAAGGTCAGATATAAACAATAATTCTTATTAGAATATAAATTAAAATTGTGATAAATACCTAAAAAGAGGGTGAATTTTAACTTTTTTTTAAATTGACATTGGTCATTTGATTGGATGCTTTCAACTGCAAACTTCACTAAAGCTTTATGTTCACTTGCTGGTTGTTAGAAAGTTAGAACAGTTACTTGTAAAAAAGAAAAACGGACTATGCTGAATTAAATTAATGTTTGTTGAATTGATAAACCTAATTTTATTGTTACGTGTTAGTAATACAATTTGTTTCCATGACGTCTGTATTATTTGAGAAAATCGGTTTATTAATTTTTTATGCTGTACGTACCTTTGAAAATGTCTGTAATCAGTAAACCATGTCCATATTGTCTAAAAACATCAGGTTATGTTTGTAGTGTTAGGGCAGTTCAAATTGGAGTTAATTAATTTTAATAATAAATAAATTACGAAAAGGATTAATATGTCAAAAATCTTTACAAATATTTTGACCCAAATGTATGACGTATATGTGTGTATTTGTGTTTTTCTTTACAACATTATTTTGTTTTAACTGTAGTTTTATCATTTAATAATTGCGTTGCATAATGCTCATTGTGGTTTTGTGTTCAGTCTGCCGGTCAGAGTAGCAGAAAAGACTTTTTAGACTATTTTAGAGTGAGTCTGTGCATGATTGGAATTGTGAGTGTATGTATGTGCATTAACATGCTTTGCCAGAGAGTAATGTTGTTGTTTTTTTATTATTATTCCCATTGACCACCCTTTTATGAATTCAAAACATATGAAAATGTAGCTGATATTTTTGAGTTGTTGGTAAAATTATTAAGTTGTGACTGTACATAGAATTGCCACCATTACTTTGCACGGTGTATTTATATGTGTACATTACTCACGAACATTCAGCATTTGTGTGGTTTTTATACTGTTACATTTTACAGTGTAATAAAGGAGATCATGTGTAAAAAATATCGTGTTAAATGTTTTATTGCGATCATATGAGAATATGTTTACAGTCAGCAAGACTAAAGACATTTATAATTTTTGAGAACAAGAACGTGCGGTAAAATATTAGTGCTACATGCATTCTTATTGGAAATATAATTACACGGTGGAATTGTATCATTTCTCTATATAAACCTACATGTCACAGGCGCGGGAATCAAAATTTATCTATGTAGATGTGTATGAGAAACCTGAACATGCTGGTTCTGTAGAGAGATCAGGGGTGTGACCCCCAGCATGTAGCATTTATTGACTTCATATGGACCAATTCTTAAAACATAGAAGGTGAAATATGAACACGTAGTGTCTGGCAGCCTTCAAATTATTAATGGGGAGGGGGCAGATCCCCTGCTCCTCTGCCTCCTATTAGGGCCAGTATTCAATTTCGAAAAGAGAAACTTTGGAATTGAGTAAAGAATATAATTATTTCATGGGTTATCTATCTTATAACTTTGTGACATTTTATTGGAATTGTAAAATAATAAATAAATATTTTATTCCACAGAGTTGAATTTTTGCAATACATCGATGCAAGACTCGAACATTACGTAGCGAGTGTTCCAAAGTCATCATTTATATACGTCGTTTTAACGTACTCATAGTTTCAATTTGTGGATGAGCTCTAGTTACGAACAATACAACATTTTACGCTGTGCGTGGCGCAGTCACTAGAATGCGAGGTTGTGGTGTGAAGAGTCAAGGTTTTATTTTTACTTGACTTAAAATTAGTTTGTGTTATGTTACAGTTTCATACCACAAATGTAACTGTAATGTTGTGCACAGTAGAATCCTCGTATTCATCTTTAAAAAAGGAATATCCAGAAAGATTCAACCAAAAAATAAGAAAATTGATTACTATAATTAAAACGATATAATCAGTTGGGATACGTACTTATATTATCTGCATATAAAGCCATTTGATGTGATCGTCATTCCAGATGGAAATGAAAGAGCTTGCTTTCTACGCGTTAATACAGTATTCCCATATCATTCACTTTTACATTTGTTTTTCACCTAAAAATCATGGTGGAATCACCGTTGATTCATGTAATCCTAGTCTAAATACTTATGGACTAAATGTAAATTAGCTTTATATCATAGTCACAGCTAATGTTAGTGTCGTAATTTCTAAAATTTAACGAATGGAATATGTCAATCTGTTGTGTTTTCAAACTAAATCCCGCGTATGGTTAGCGTATCGCACTGAGGTTTGAAACGTGGTGCTACCAATCACTTTCAGATGTAGGCGCAATATAAAAGTGATAAACATTGCTTCAAATATATATCAAAGTTTATTTCCTTGCGATTTCTTGGGTAGGATCTGCAAGATAACAGGATGCTGGAACAGCAAGTGTATTGCAGAATTAAACTGAGTTTTCTAACTCCGACAAAGCGTTGATTGGCTACGTAGTAGTTCTCCTGAATTTTTAGCTCGGCTCGAATATGTGCGATGACACAAAATATTTCTCGCATTTTAAATTGTGAGTGCATTATAATTATAAAAGTTACAGTCAAGTTTTTAGCACAATTGATGAATGGTAATGTGCTGCTGAATGGCTACTTACCAGAAGTTCAAAAATAAGGACGTCGGCAGATATACTAGAAATTACCTTAGAGCATTGCCATGAAAACAAAATACAAATAATGGCTGTGAGTAAGTTTAGAGTAGAGAAAGAGACTAGAAGCACAGTAAAAAAAAAGTCTTTATTCAACAATTAATATTTAATATAATTGACTAATGTACAAGACGAGATATATTGGGTTTATTACATTGTTAATTCTTCTAAGAAGTAGTTAATTTTACTTGTTCAGCTTAGGAAAGCATTTTGCTAGTTAAACAAAGAATTAAACTTTTTCTTACCAGACTGAGAGCTTTAGTTTGAGAGAAAGAGAGTAAAAACTGATAGAACATTATATACAAGATTCTATAATGCAATCCATCTCGGGAGGCGTGCGTTACCGACATCATTGTCGGTTATTACTATAGGAAAATAAGAGATGTCCCGCCAGTGGAAAAGATCGCTCTCTACATTTACATAATGTGTTCTAGCTTACAAAAATCTTTCCCATGAAAAAGTGAACTTGGTACTATAAAGTAATGATTCAGAACTGTAGCTAAATTAAGCAAATATAACTTACGCACAGTCCTTAGCCAATGTTTTATTTTAAAACCATGTATACTTGTATTTACGAAACTTTAGGTGAAACTTAAAAGTTGGCTTCTCTAAATAAATGAGATAGACAACCCCATACATGCCTGCGTAGTGTGCTTAACAGAACAGTTTACGTACATATATGTGTATGTAGATTTAGCGTAAGCATAAAGCTTTAGTCAAGGATGTAGCTAAGTTTTTTTCACCCAGGCCAGGTGGTTAAGGCGCTCGACTCGTAATCTGAGGGTCGTGGATTCGAATCCCCGTCCTACCAAACATACTCGCCCTTTCAACCGTGGAGGCGCAATAACGTGACGGTCAATCCCATTATTCGTTGGTCAAAGAGTTGGCGGTGGGTGGTGATGACTTTCCTCTAGTCTTACACTGCTAAATTAGGGACGGCTAGCGCAGATAGCCGTCGTGTAGCTCTGCGCGAAATTCAAAAAACCAAAACAAACCTTTCACCCTAAGCTTATTGTCCTGGGCCTTTCTCCTATGGTATTACATGGGTTTTCTCTAGAAAGGACTTTTAAAGGTAGAAAGCGATCTGCTCCACTGATTACTCGAGTGATACCTTGAGATTAGGTTCACACTTATGAGCATTTTCTGACGAACTAGCAATTCTAGGATCCTATCCATTAACCCTAAAGAAAATTAGTGCACCTGAAATTATCACATCTTTTTACTTAAAATGGAGTCCAAAGTGAAATATAACTTTAAATGTCACAAAATATATTAACTCTCACTTACAGAAATATCGCTTAACGTTAAAGTAATGCGTGTTATTGATAAAAAAAATCTAACAAAGAAAAGAAATATAATTTACAGATTGAAAAATGTCTTTAGGAGAAAATAAAATATCTGTAAACGATGTTAAAGCAGTCCATTCAAACTAAAATATGCAACACACTCAACATTTAGAATTTATGTCTCAGAACATTGACTTTTTTTTCAACTATCATTGTAGCAGAGACTTCCGACATCACGGCTCTAAAGTTAGAGGGGAAACAAAGAGAACATCTTTACACCTGATATGGCTGGTGTCATATACAATGAGTTTGTGACATAAAATTGCCATGGCAAACACGTAACCGCAGATAGTAAAGAGGGGACACGTTTTCCACTTAGAAGATACCAGCCCAAGCGATCGTTAAGTAGAAAGTCCAGGCCATAAATCATAGACCAAAAATTTGCATATAATATTTTTTGTTGAAGTATATCCCAGAAAGAGTAAATTTTTATGTAACCTTATTTCAAATATAAAGTCATTTCATAAATGTTATTTTTTTTAAATTTGTGATTCAAAAAGAGTATTAATCGAGATCAAATAGTGTATTCAAAATATCACAAGTAATATACAAACTATAGTAATGGTTTCGTTAAACAACAAAATTTTCCATTAAAGTTATTATATAGATAAAAAAAATAATAATTTGTTTCTAACCGTAGGAATACAACATTGAGTACTCTTCTTCTGTTGGGGCCCACAGTGGTATGTCTGCGGACTTACCACGTTAAAAACCGGGTTTCGATACCCGTGGTGGGCAGATCATAGATAGTCCTTTGTGTAGCTTTGTGCTTAACTACAAAACAAACAACTGTGCTCTTGTTGGTCTGTGTATGCTCGGACTGAAGTGATTGAAGTTCATATTTTTTCAAATGTTCACTAAGTTGCTTCTCATCCTCGGCTACGCCATGAATGATGAAGAAATAGCTGTAGATCCTAATGATTAGAGGAAGGAAG
This sequence comes from Limulus polyphemus, assembly GCF_000517525.1. Taxonomy (NCBI): domain Eukaryota; kingdom Metazoa; phylum Arthropoda; class Merostomata; order Xiphosura; family Limulidae; genus Limulus; species Limulus polyphemus. The sequence continues at coordinate 436,204 of NW_013665713.1, forward strand.
TAAACAGCTATTCTGTAGATGATGATCTGTGGACCAGTTTTGGTTAACATGTTCCATAGTTGAACTTGCCATGAAACTTTTGGTGATATACCTGTATCAGATAAGTTGTTTATTTTTTACGTTTTCAAGAACTGAAATTGAATATTTGCTCTTTCAATTTTTATAAAATCTTAAGCATTATAGCCAATAATGATCTGACATGGACTGTGATCAGGGTACTCGACTCGCAATCTGCAGGTTGCAGGTTCGAATCCCATTACTGAACGTGCTCGCCCTTTCAACCGTGGGAGCAATGTAATATGACGGTCAGTCATTCTATTTGTTGGTAAAGAGTAGCCCAAGAGTTGATGGATGGTAGTGTTGACTAGCTGATTTCTTTCTAGTCACCTAAAAATTAGGGACGGCTGGTGCAGATAGCTCTCGAGTAGCTTTGCGCGAAATTCACCAAAAACATCTAGTCATTAAGTAAAAACAAAGATGTAATTTAACTTAAGAGTTAACCAAAAGCCAAACTAGGCGATTTTTTTCCATTTGTGTTTGTATTTTTCTATAACAAAATGTGCAACTACCTGACTAGAGTCAAACAGACAGAATGAGCCAAAGGTGCAGCTGAAAAACCTCTAACAATGATGTTGTAATGGACAATGTAATCCTTACCATGGACCAGATGGATGCACAGCCAATGATAGACCAGCTACCCCGTACACCTGACACATAAAGGGTCCCAAAATTCAGATCTCAATCAAACAGTTGGCAGTAACACTTTACATCATAAACGCCATCAAGTTCTAAATATCCATTAAAAATATTGCATACCTCAAATAGCTGGTGAATGAGACGGATATTAATGTTTTACATAAGAATGTACAATTGACAAATGGATAGCCTGTAAATGTTTATGGGTTTGGAATGTTGGAAACGGGTACTTGGAAACCATACACTAGATGGATTATGGAAAGCGTGTAGGAAACGGGAGTGTTTCTAAACATGACTGCCTTACGATGGAGCCTTTTGCAATGGAAAATACTCTGCATAACCATTGTCGTCATGATAGAGCATGATCAGACGTGACGACATGAGCTGTAACGATATGACAAGGATCCAAAATCGTTTTGATATGATAAAATCAACTTCTATATGATACAATGTGGTTTTTAATATATTGTTCAGCTTTTACGTAAATTTTAGTAACGTTAGAAGTCAGTGTTCGTTTATTCATTCTTTTTCACTGACGAAGAACTGTCATTAATCCGAAAGCAATGTTTACAAATAAATAGCTGCATAACATTCAGGTGAATGATATATAAGTAACACTACGTGTTACGCGTTTTTAAATAAACTATAGAAAGGTTTTGATAAATAAGAAACATTACAGTAGTATGAAACACATCATTTGAAAGCAAAAAATAATATACTGGAGAAATGTTCTGGCAACATCAGAATGAAAGAATATCAAAGAGACACCGTACAAGCTTCCGCAGGTTCTTCAGATATTGGATTACATGCCTAACCATAATGTTGATCTTAAACATGAAAAAATAATTGACAAAGACTGTAACACCAAAAAATTAAAGAAGTTATTGCAATAGGAGCACATGCATTAACCAAAACAACAGTTTCTCTTTTCACAATTTTGGTTACCTCCCATCAAATAAATTAATATATTCATTGAGCATAGTACTATTATAAATCTAATTAATAACATTCTTTGTTTTACGACAATTTTTTTTGTCATTCTAACCCGAAGTTAGCAAATATTAATACTAATTTGGCTTGATTGTATTTTTATTTTTTCCATATTTATTTCTAAAATTTAAATAGGCTTATTTGTTGTAAAACAGTCGGATGCGCCGACCTGTAATTTTTTTTACCAGCAAAATACATTTCGGACTATTATTTATTTTTACTAAATGAACGACTTAAAACTAATACAATAAAAGAAAACACAAGAAGCGTAGTAGTTTGTCCATTTTAAGTTTCAGTATAATTGATTAATGCTCACATTATGAACTCAGAATATTATTTTACAATATTAAGGATTGTTTAACACCTAAAAAAGTGGGTTTGTGATCAGTAATGCTTCAGTGTTGGAAGTTGTCCAATAACAAAAAAGAAGAGAAATGAGGAGCCAGTGATGGTACAGTGTTTAATAGGAAAGCAATACCATACTGATAAGTAAGTAAATATTTGTTTATTTGTAGAAGTTCATGCAAAGCTACTTGAGGGTTGGTTATCTGCGCTAGCCGTCCCTAATTTTGAAGTGATAGACTAGAGTAATGTTTCCCAAAGTGTGGTACACGAGATAATTTTATGTGGTATGCGGACGACTTTTTATTTTAGTAGTTATATATATATATATTAACGTGTATCAGAAAAAAAAAATTCTAAGAAAAAAAAATATTTTAACGCGGTTATTACATTATCTGCCGACAATTAAACATAGGTTATTATTCAGAGAGCGTGCGCGTCATCTGATCTTCTCATTGCCAAGCTGCTATTCAGAGAGCATGCGCAATGACGTACCAAGAACTATGTTCGTTAGTGTTAGACGGTTTCTCATTTCATGATTGTGTGTCTGCATTCTGTTTTATTTTATTTTTTTCTTTTGAATCCATCATGGATCAGTGGTTAAAAACGAGATTTTTAAGGGGTAAAGTATAAATTCTGAAGTTCTTTCCACTTTGTTATAACAATGTCATTTTGAGATGAGAAAGATAATGTTTTGAAATAAATATTATGGTAAGTGATTTTCCATTCATCCTTGTGTTATGAAATTTCCTCTTAAAATAAATTTATTTAAATAAGAAAAGTAAGTCGATTTAAAGAAAAATATTAAGTAAAACATAAATATTATTACAGGTGGTTTGCAGATATGGTAAAAATCGTGAAGGTGGTACACGAATGACTGAAGTTTGGGAAGCACTGGACTAGAGGTAAGATAGCTAGTCAACATCATCAACTGCCAAATGCCAACTCTTGGGATACTCCTTTACCAAGGAATATGCTGAACGAGCATGTTTTGTTGAGGAAATTAAAACCCGCACACTAAGGAAGTAAAACTCCAGTGTCTAGTTAATTATCACTAATAGCAAAATCTGAGTTCAATGATAAGACGATGTTGAAAAATGAGCATTTTATAAAACAGAATTGTCCTTCTTTGATGTCAAAACTACATTAAAAAGTTAATAGGTAAAATATTTCGGGTTGTATTAAATTATTCTTAGAAGTTAATAATCATTCAAGGGCGGGAACCATTATCCAAGACAAGAAAAATTAACACGATTAAATAGGAAAACTTAGGACATGTATTATAAATTACATTGTAATGATTATGCTTCGAAGACACTGCAAGTTAACAATATAGAACCCATGTTCACTATCTAGAGAATTTCACAATGCTATTTTAACACTCGAAGTGTTCCAGTGTTAAAAATAAAAGTAACAACAAAACATGTTACTTCCAGTCATTTTATGTTTGCATATAATAAAACACCAGTGACTAAAGAAAACTCATCGTGTATGCAAAGACACTACATTATTTGAATATAAATAAAACTCTCCTTTCAAAATAAAAACAGCAAGAACACAACTTAGAATGCTGGAAAGATTACCGTTTTCAAGAATTAAAATGTGTACAGTTGTTTACAGAAAGAATAAAACACGAATTCTAAATGACGTTGTAATGCTTAAGATTCCGAACTATTCAAATTAACAACATAGAACCTATATTATCTAGGTAGAGAAATTCACAATGCTGTATTAATACTACAGAATACAATAACACTTTATTATTCGAATATAAATAATATCTGCCCTCTCAAAATTAAAAACAGCACAAAACACAATGTATAATGCTGGATATTTTATTCTTTGTCTTAAGAGTGTTCATACAACTGTATAAAATTATTGAAATCAAAGAAAACAAAATAAAAAAGAAAAATACAACGACCAAGAACGTGAGTAGAAGTTATGTTTCGGGATTTTTTGGCTTTTCTTCCATCGTCGTTGTAGCAGAAGCTTCTGATTTGACGTCACTTCCGGATTCACCTGATCCACAAGCCAAAGATGGGAACCTCTGGTAGAGGGCAGCCTTGTATCTTGGATGACTGATACCATACACGATGGGGTTGTAACAAGAATTTGCCTTAGCAAACACAGAACCCCAAATCGTGGCTAGAGGGGTGAGACGTGTTCCACTTGAAAAGACACCAGCCCAAGAGATGATCAAGTAAGGAGTCCAGGCCATAAACCATAGGCCAACTGTCATCATAGCAACCTATAGATAACAGGATTATTTCGAAAGCATAGATAATAGATGCCAAATAAACTAATTTGAAGTGAATTACTTCAGTTTGATACCATTTTTTATCAAATCTGCTTGAGTTACTCTGATTCATTTATTAAATCAGAAATTATCATTAGAATATTTCTACAGTTTTAACGACATGTTTTATTTGTAATGTTTATCATTATTTTTTTCAAAGTGATAATTATAGTTCTATGATATATAAATTGTGATGCACTTAATGAATGATATTACGATTGTTAATGATGAAGTCTCTTTATCTGATTTTTAAAATTTTACTCTAATATCGCTACGTTATATGATTTTGTGTAATGTCAAAGTAATTTGAAATTGTTTAGATGTTGAAACTGAGTTTAGGGAGAAGCTCTCTTGGCACTATTGTAGAATAAACCGATATATAGACTCAAAAATAACTATCCACGACATGACTGCAGAAAATTGAATATGAATGGCAATTTTTTACTAAAAGATAAAGCGCTTCGTCATAAAAATCTTGTGTACGGATTGTTCTAAAGAAAATTTAGTGGAGTACAAGCGTGAAACTGGTTTGTTTCTAACTAAAGAACTACCAACTAACTCATTGGTGAACCATATGGGATTTTGAAAGTCTCGTTATGTCCAGAAGCTAAGCAAATGATAATATCGAACATATATTGTCTCCAAAGGTTTGTACAGCTTTATGTTATTTGTGAAAGAATGTAATTCATACTAAAGACTAACAAATGTTATCGACTCAAACATACGAATTATGTCGAGGAAAAATAGATTGAAAATCTCAAAAATAAATTACCGGTTGTAAGGTTTGAAATAGACTTTTCTAACTCAGAAAGATTAGCATGTAAAACCACTAAATATCCATGGTGATGATAACACTAGACCGCTACAACGTGATTGTTAGAGGTATGGCAGCTGCACCTTTGACCCACAAGAAAGCCACTCTGCTCCTCCTGTTTGTCTGGATCTGGTCAGGTGGTTGGACTATCCTGCCTTTCTTCGGATGGAGCAGGTAGAAATATCTTTTACAAACCTTATGAAACCTGTAAAATACTCAAACACTTACGTAAACACCATTATTAGTGATGATAGTTTATTAGTTGGTTAAAATAATCAATATTTATTTTACAGCAATTAAATAAACCTTTTTTAATAATATATATATAAATTCTATTGGTTTCAGTTTAAGAGCATGATTCCACATTTTTATTACCCAAGAATACAAATACAGTGGACATGTAATCTCTTGGCTAGGTTTTTATTTAACTCATAAATGAATTGTCCTGTTTCGTTTTATTCAGAATTTAAAATTTTCAAATTTTCTTATAAAGTATGAAAAATAATACATTCAACTTTAATTTTTGAAAACACTTTAAATAATCAAATTATCTGATACAGGTATGTTCCCGAGGGTAACTTGACAAGCTGTACTGTAGATTATCTTACCAAAGACTGGTCCTCCGCTTCTTACGTCATCATCTACGGATTAGCTGTTTACTTCCTTCCTCTTATCACTATGATCTACTGCTACTTCTTCATCGTCCATGCCGTAGCTGAACATGAGAAACAACTTCGTGAGCAGGCCAAGAAAATGAACGTCGCTTCACTCAGAGCGAACGCTGACCAACAAAAGCAGAGTGCTGAATGTCGTCTTGCTAAGGTTAGCAAATATGTTGTTCAACCACATTTTACTGCAGCTTCGCCTAACTATACACTTAATTCTACTAGTAGACCTTTTAATTTTATCCATATTAATATAAAGGTTCATTCAATGGCCGGGTTAATTCGTATAGTCGCTATTACTTACAACCGTAATGGCTAATCAACTGAGCTACAGTTCTCTGGGATGGCCTTACCAACCCAATGCCTCCGTTGTGGACACAATGCCCAAAGAAATGCTCTACATGATTCATGAGCACTGGTATGCCTTTCCACCCATGAATCCCCTGTGGTACAGTATCTTAGGGGTGGCTATGATAATTTTGGGGATTATTTGTGTTTTGGGAAATGGGATGGTCATTTATCTGATGATGACCACCAAATCTCTGCGGACCCCAACCAACTTACTGGTCGTAAACTTGGCTTTCTCGGACTTCTGCATGATGGCCTTTATGATGCCAACAATGACTTCTAACTGCTTTGCTGAGACCTGGATTTTGGGACCCTTCATGTGTGAGGTGTACGGAATGGCTGGCTCACTCTTTGGCTGTGCATCCATCTGGTCTACTGTAAAATAAAGTAAAAAATAACTCTGAAACAATCCAATTTAAAACAGTTTGTTTATTTAGAATATATTTATGTTTAGTTTCTTTATCAGTGCGCATGAATATTATAATTGATATTTTCAGTGAGTGAACCGTCCAGTTATTGAGCAGTACGTATCTTAAAAACAAAATCATGGATATATCACACAAAAAAGTAAAGGTTGTAATACTTAGATTCTTACCTAAATTCCACGTACTTCAAATTTCACCCAAACTGGCGCACTGATGGGAAAGATTACACTCTTAAAATGCAACTTTTAGCCTTTATCAAAGCACCAGACGGACTTCTAAGTTTGTAGCAGCCAACCACAAAGGAAGTTCTGCTTTGCTTAGACGGCAGGATACTGACGATTTCAAGTCACATTTCTTCTTCTTTTATTGGATGTCTGGTTAGGTCGCTTATTCATGATTGGATGAAATATACAGTTTTAGGGTTTCTTTGTACACTAAACACACGTTAGTATGCGAAAATTAATTTAGAAGCAGATTATTTCTTTCTGACAAGAATGTTCAACCAATCACCTCCTGCTGCAGCTAAGAAAGTGCTTACGTCAGGGAACATAATCAGTTTTGGCCTTTAATCTATATTCTTAAATCCGTTTAGCTTCCATTATGCTGATTTCTTATTTTTTGAATTAGTCAGTACATTGTCTTGGATGAAGTACTGCCAAAAGAAATGTCTTATATGTCACACATGGACAAATTTTCTATTATAACGTATTTATGAATAGCAAACAACCCACAAGAGCTTGTAACTAATTATCATGTTTATATTTGGCAGTAGAAGTCAGATGGAACACTTTACGTATAAATTATTAGAATATTGTTGTTGTTTTTCAACTTAGTTTTGTTTATTTGTTTTGACGTTAAGCACAAAGCTAAACAATGGGCTATCTGCGCTATGTTCACCATTGGTAACGAAACCCGGCTTTTACCATTACAAACCTGAGATAGGTTAGTTTTATAACCCTTGTCGAAAATGGGCTATTATAAGATTATAAGTTTATTAAAGAATTTTCAAATCATCAAATTTACTGGGCATCAGCTGCGAAAAGTAGTTGAAAGACATGTTAAAGTAGAACGAGCAGTATAGAAAGAAAGTCATATTTAATATATGTGTGTGTGTGTGTAATTTTCTATAAAAACACAGTGAAAATCAGAAGTCACACTGGCTAACTTCACGTCGTTCATTAATAATTTAAGGTCTTCTCGTTTCAGTGATTTTTTGTAGCAAATACGCCTTAAAGTTTTTGTACACCACTTATATTCTTTTTGAAAATAATCATATACTCTAGCCTTTGTTCGTCCTGCCCAAATATTCAGCATACTATAGCCATATCAAACTTCAGCAGGTTGTTTTATTACAGACTTTAATAGTTTTAATTTTTTACCTAATGTTGCGTAGTTTCGGATTTCTAATTAAAACAGGCCTAAGTAGTGAAATTGTTTTGATACATAGAAAAGTGGTCTCCTTTTTCAAGAATGTAATAACAACTATAGTTTGCTATTAAAGGAGGGTATTCTAATGAAGGCTGGTGAAAACTTGCTAAACCTTTTTAAGTTAATTTTACCAAGAAAACTTCTCCATTAAAGTAAACTATGCATCTATCCTACTCAAACGAAACACGCTTTATTCCAGTCTTGGTTCTTACAAAATGAAACGATATTATAAAAAAATGTGGGTCGTCTCAATTTAATCTTTACACTGCACACATCTGAGAACGATTTCAGGAATTATTTGTCAGAATCTTAAGATAATAAATAATAGTTGCTTCGATAATGGGTCAACAATTAACTAATCAATTTAAAAACGGCGAAAAATAGTTTCCTTACTGTAAAAATGAAACTCGTTACTTGTTGAAAATTCAAGACATTCATTATTAATATTTTAACATTTCAAAATTATCTCCCAAATATTCTGTAAAAAAAACAATTTACCTTTCAAAATTCGTGTTTATTATTGTTTGTGTGATGACAGAAGTTAAGTGAAGATAAAACTGATTAATATAATTTCTTTTGTTTTTTTCATTCGATGTATCTAAATTAAAACATTATCCTGTCGTAAATTTTCTGATTGTTCTTTTACTTTCGCAGTCGTCGAAAGGATCCTGGTAAATGTGGCTCATTTCTCCGTTCCTGTTATTTTGAGCACACGATTAAATCATACATGTTTTGTCGATTCTATAAAATAAACGACCTTATAAAACTAAATTTTGTTAGTAGGTGCTATTATTATTTAACCTATCACTTGAAGTTTAGTTTTAAATACGAGTATTTGGTTTATATAAAGAATAATATAGATATTCAACAGTAAGCTCGCTGTAGAACCACACAGATAAGAATTTCCTATGTAATTCCCATGAATTTTTGTATGGTCAGATACGGATTGTGTTTTAGTGGAACGCTCCTTAAGAAGTTATAAAGCGGATTATAGAGTACCAAATTACATAATAAAACAATACAGAAAACAAGCTTTGGTGTTGTTGGGTCGTTTATTTCTAAGTTTAAGATGTCTTTCATACTTCAACATGCATCATAGGAATTACATAATAATATGTAAGGAATTGTAGACGTAATTGACTTATTAAGATAGAGTGAAAAATACCAAAACAAATTTCAAAATGTTAGGAATGGGTGGGGTCATGTGTATATTACTAAACTGAAATTAGCAACTGAACATATAGTTTTTTGTTGTCCTTCCGTTTTTGGGATGGCTACTGCAGTTCTTTATGCACAGCTTTAACGGTTTGTTCTATTTATGCTTAAATAACTCTATTATATAAATACGTAATGATAAACTCATTTTTGAACCCAAGTATAACTGTATGAAGAGCATTACTATTCTGATTCTAAACGTCTGACCAATGAAATAACTGTTTACCGATTGAAGCTGATTTGATTATATCTATACTTATAAAAGCAGAAAATCTGTTTGTTTGTTTTCCGCAGACTACTCCATGGTCTTTGGGCCAATCTCAACCACACTTGGTAGGATGATACACTGGATCAAGGGGCATGTCATAGGATGGTTATCACCCGGCCTCGCCCAACCTGGATTACGCACACAGCAAAAATATGTTTGTTTAGCTAAGGATTCCATAGGCTTGGATAAATTTTTGTTCCTAAGATTTTTATCTTGGAGTTTTTTTCTTGAAATTTTATTTTGAGTTTTCTTGGAAATTTTTGATTTCTTTCATTAAAAATGTCAAAAATATCAACCAAAGCACAAGGTGAGACCCTTAAAGTGGCAGGGCTGCATCTGAAAAGTCCTTGATTTTCAATAGTCAATTTTATGTTGGATGTTCAAGAGTAGGATCACCAATAAATTCCTTTATTTTGGTTCAGGAAGGAGGAAGATCTTGTGATGTAGTCTATCAAGAAGCATTAAGAGTATCAACAAACACTGGGGCTGTAGAGAGGATTAGTAAAAGTAATAAAGGAAAGTAATTGTAACACCATTTCTGTAATGTGGAATAAAATAGGTGTAAATTAATTAATGCGTAAAATAAATTATGCATATAAATATAAGTTCTTGATTTACTTTATTAGTTCAAGCCAAACATTCAATTCTTATGTCCCTGAACGTAGGAAAGGTGTCTCATTGTAAGATTGGTGATAAGTATAAATAAAATAGAAAGTTTCGAATACCAAAATGTCAGATTATAAAAACATCAGCCGATAGTAAGATAGAACAGAAAATTAGTCCAATTTAGACTAGCACTATTGTCCAAAACTTCGGTTGCATGAGTGCTTATTGATTTCGGGTTTTATCTTTATCATTAACAAAAGTTCTTTATATCCTAATTCTGTTTTTCTTCACTACACATTACAAGGTTGCAAAGACATTTTGAGTCCAGAAGGCTTACAATACTCGAACGCACAACAATGATGTAAGTTACATTCATTAAGAAACATCAACAATGATGTAAGTTACATTCACTGAGAAACATCAACAATGATGTAAGTTACATTCATTAAGAAACATCAACAATGGTGTAAGCTACATTCATTAAGAAACATCAACAATGATGTAAGTAACATTCATTGAGAAACATCAACAATGATGTAAGTTACATTCATTAAGAGACATCAACAATGATGTAAGTAACATTCATTGAGAAACATCAACAATGATGTAAGTTACATTCACTGAGAAACATCAACAATGATGTAAGTTACATTCATTAAGAAACATCAACAATGGTGTAAGCTACATTCATTAAGAAACATCAACAATGATGTAAGTAACATTCATTGAGAAACATAAGTTCTGAATTTATTGCTTTTTCTTTCTAAAAAAATGTAGAAAATTAATACAACGTTTTTACGTAAACAGCATTTTTATCCAAAAACTATTAATATTTTGGGAACAGAATTTAAAGTATTAACTATCTACGATATAAAATAAAGTTGAATCAAATTTCAGTGTTTCGCAAGCTAGTTTCAAAAGCTGAAATTAGTTTTGGAATATGGTAAACTAACATACTATCGCCCTTTCTAAAGTATAGAACACGCTGAATCACGTTTTTACAAAGTCAAAAATAAGCAGTTGTTGTTATTGTTATTAAGCACAAAGCTACACATAGGGCTATCTGTACTCTGCCTACCACGGGTATCGAAACCCGGTTTCTAGTGGTATAAGTCTGCAGACATATCGCTGTACCATTGGGGGGGGGGGCAAAAATAAACAGTAGAGTAATGAAAAAATATATTTATATTTTAAACGTAAGCGAAAAAAAATCATATTATGCTTTCATGAGTGGTATATGTTGATATATTATTGTAACGATGTTTCTTCCTTACTCGATTTCTTTCAACTTATTAGGTGAAAATAATGTGAGGTCAAGTCTGCGTACGATAACAAACTAGTTTATTTTTACTTAAAGTTTCTACACTTCACTTTTATTATATTGTAACTTGTAGATCTAAGTTATCAAATTACGCTCAAACAGAAATACCTCTCTAATTGTATTAAAAATAACGTAAAAATAAACTTACCGGTATAATTTCATGGCTAATAGATCGTGTAACTGAATACACACGATAACTAACTTGATCGAATGCTTCAATGACACTGAATACTTCACAAGCACTCTACTACAGAAAACAAAAACAAAAAACTGACTGATTCGCTTTTAGCTTATTAATTGACTGGCCCACTAGAATTTATATGTGATGACTCACTTCTAATGTCGCTCTTCTGTGCCCAAGCTGACAAACCTCTAACATAAGCAAAAAAATCACATCATGCATTTATATGTTGGAAGTTGTCCAGTAACAAGACTTTAGAGAAATGAGAAGTAAGTAATAATAAAATGTGTTGAGAATGTTTTATGACTGAGAAAAAGGGCACTTTTGGGGTTTAAGTGCAGGGGCTTCGGCACACCCAACTACCCCCCTGTGCACGTCACTGGAGATTGGGATGTTGAAACGGGCATTTAGAAACTCTTCTGCAATGGGAACAACACTGTTTTCAGATAGGGCATGACGGGATATGAGCTGTAACAACGTGGCGTTGCTCCATAACTGTTTTAAGATAAGGTATCATATTCTGCACTTTTTAATGTATTATTTGACTTTTAAGGTAAGTTATGTAACGTTGAATCCAAGTGTTCTTTGTTCGTTCTGTGCCTCTGACGAAGAGCAGTCATCAGCCCAGTAGCAACATAAATAACTGCATAACATGAAGGTAAATGAAATAAGTAACAGTACAGTGTTGCGCTTTGTTTAACAGTACAATAGAAAGGTTATGATGAATAAGTTTTTTTACTAATTGAATGTCCTTCATACGTCTAAGAATCAGGTAACTGAATGAAAAGCTTATGTGGTGAAATGATATTCAAATAGCGTGTTATGTTATCCGTTAGGGTTTTAATATAATGACTATACTATAACGTTAGAATATTATTTTACAGTACTAAGGGTTGTTTAACAGCTAAAAAGTGTGTATATAATCACTAACATTTCAGTGTTAGAAGTTGTCCAGTAACAAGACAGTAGAGAAATAAGGAGTAAGCAACAGTAAAGTGTGTAGAGTGGTTTAATAGGAAGACAGTACCGTAATGATAAGTAAGTAAAACTCCATTGTTTAATTAAATTTATCTAATAGCCAAGTCTAAATTCAATGTTAAGACAATATTGAAAAATGAGTATTTTACAAAATAGTACTGTTTTTGTTTGATGTTAAAACTATATTAAAAAAGTTAATAGGTAAAACATTTCGTATAGTACAGATTCCGCATTTAAAGTTAAATATGTGTGTTATCAGGACATTAAATTATTTTTAAAGCTAATCATTATTTAAGAGCAAGAACCATTATCAATGGCTAGAAAGATTACCGTTTTCAAGAACTAAAATGTGTACAGTTGTTTTTAGAAAGAATAAAACACGAATTCTAAATGACGTTGTAATGCTTAAGATTCGAAAACTATTCAAATTAACAACATAGAACCTATATTATCTAGGTAGAGAAATTCACAATGCTGTATTAATACTACAAAATACAATAACACTTCATTATTCGAATATAAATAATATCTGTCCTTTCAAAATTAAAAACAGCACAAAACACAATGTATAATGCTGGATATTTTATTCTTTGTCTTAAGGGTGTTCATACAACAGTATAAAATTATTGAAATCAAAGAAAACAAAACAAAAACGAAAAATACAACGACCAAGAACGTGAGTAGAAGTTATGCTTCGGGATTTTTTGGCTTTTCTTCCATCGTCGTTGTAGCAGAAGCTTCTGATTTGACGTCACTTCCGGATTCACCTGATCCACAAGCCAAAGATGGGAACCTCTGGTAGAGGGCAGTCTTATATCTTGGATGACTGATACCATACACGATGGGGTTGTAACAAGAATTTGCCTTAGCAAATACAGAACCCCAAATCGTGGCTAGGGGAGTGAGACGTGTTCCACTTGAAAAGACACCAGCCCAAGCGGATGATCAAATAAGGAGTCCAGGCCATAAACCATAGACCAACTGTCATCATAGCAACCTATAGATAACGGGAAAAAATCTATTCACTAAGGAGTACTTCAAAAATATACATACTAGATGACAAAGAAACTACCTTGCTACATTTGAAGTAAATTACTTGAATTTGATACTCTTCTGAACCCAAAGAATAAAGAAATTCTTTCAAATTTGTTTGATTTACTCTGATTCATTTATTAAATTAGAAAGTTTTGAACCTAGAAATTCTCCTTAAAATTTATCCATTCTTTGCAGCATGTTTCAGTCGTCTTACTGAGCATGATTTTTTCAAGGTTACAACAGTTTACTATCTATATTTGTAGTTAATCGTAATTTATAAGCTTTAATAACTAAATATTATAAAAATCATTAATAATTTATTAATCTACTTTCAGCAACTTTCCAAAGTTTAATGTTAGAAACAAACCAGTTTGATATTTAAACATTTGGATCTTTAGTGGCTAGAAGAGTCCAACTCAAGTAATAGCCATTGAATGAACCTTTATATTAATATGGATATAATTAAAAGGCCTACTAGTAGAACTAAGTATGTAGTTACGCGAAGCTTCAGTCAAACTTTCCAATGTTTTTAGCCATAAATGATGTACTTAATGAGTGGTATTACAATTGTTAATGATGAAATA
>NW_013665713.1:451040-459451 GCF_000517525.1 Limulus polyphemus
CCATCCCAGAGAACTGTAGCTCAGTTGATTAGCCATTACGGTTGTTTACTGTAAAATAAAGTAAAAATAACTCTGAAACAATCTAATTTAAAATAGTTTGTTTATTTAGAATATATTTATGTTTATTTTCTTCATCAGTGTGTATGAGTGTTATAATAGACGTTTTTACATGAATAGCTCTTTCAGTGATTTAACCATTAAATTATTGATAGGTATTTATCTTTCAAAACAAAATCAAGGTTGCATCACACAGAAAAGGAACTAACAATTACCTTAATTCCACGAACTTTAAACTTCGCCCAAACTGGTGGACTGATGGGAAAGAATGTCCACTTAAAAGGCCAGATGGACTTCAAAGTTTGTAGCAGCCAACCACAGAGGAAGTTCTGCTTTGCTTAGACGGTAGGATACTGACGATCTTAAGTCCCATTTCTTCTCTTTTTATTGGAAGTTTGTTTAAGTCGCTTAGCCGTGATTGGCTGAAATATACCATTAGAGGGTTTCTCTCTCTACACTGAAAACAACACAACAACAAAAAAAGCACGTTGATATGTCAAAACTAATATAGAAGGAGCTTAGTTCTTCTTTACCTGAGTGTTCAACCAATCACCTTATATCAGAGTCAAGAAAATGCTTACGTCAGTGAACATAATCAATTATTGTCTTTACTCTGTATGCTAAATCCGTTTAGCTTCCAGTATGCTGATTTCGTCTTTTTTTGAATTAGTAGTACACTGTTTGAGGCGAACTACTACCAGAAGAAACGTCTAAGATGGTACAATTTACAATTGGATAATGTTTTTTAATATAACGTTATTATGAATGTTACCCAACTCACAAAATCTGGTAACTGATTATTAGGTTTCTATTCGGTACTATGAGTTATTATGTTTTGAGAAAGGGGCGTTTCACATATGATTCCATAGGATCGTGTGGTTTCAGTTTAAATTCATAACTCTAACTGAAAGTGAACTAAAATAGGAATATATGTTTATTTCACATTTTTTGAAGTCATAAAAACTTACTGGGCATCAAACTGCGTCAAAAAATCAGACTCGGAAAGTAAGTGAAAAATAACTTAAAACTAGAGTTCTTGAATATATCGAATAAAAGTCAGATACATATATATTTAGCTTTCATAAAGGACACTCTGTAAATTAGAATTTGACTAATTTCACATGATTTACTATGAACTTAACGACTGAACGTTTGAACTATTCGTTATATCAAGTACATCTTGAGATGTTGGTACATCAGTTAGATTTTTTTTTAAATAATCGTATCATCTAATAATTTTTTCACTCCTGTCCAAATGTTTAGCATACCAAAACCACATTAAACTTCGGCAAGGTGGTTTATTACCGACTTTAATGGTATTTTTTCTTACCAAGTGTTGCGTTGTTTTTGGAAAGCAGGCGTGTTTAAGTGATTCTGATAAATAGGCATGAGTTCGCTTATTTAGTTTGCTTTTAAAGGAGAATCTTCTGAAGAAGGCAGATGGAAATATGCCAAACCGACTTTTATGCTAGTGTTGTCATGAACAATTCTATGTTGAAAGCAAAGTATGATGTAGGTATCCCACTGAAATGACACACACACACTGTATTGCATGCAATTTGGGTTTTTCAAGAATTGAGGCGTAACTAGAGCCTATTAAAGAATGTACAAAATGTGGTCCGGCTGTTTTATATCTACTATTTTAGCTTTACAGTGCTCACAGTTGAAAACGTTTCCAGGAATTATTTAACAAAAACTTAAGATTTGAAATCATGTTTACTTCGATATTGGGTAAATAATTAGCTACTCAATTCAAAAACACCAAAATATCAAAAGCTTTAGTGTACAAATGGAACTCATTACTGCTTCAAAAATGAAGACATATTTATTGATATTCTAACAGTATACTGAAATGAGGATCTCTGAAAACTGACTAGTCGTATAATTCATTTTCTTTCTTTCTTTTCTTAATATAATTATCTAAATTTGAAAAAAAAAGCGTTAATTCTTATTCTTGCTTTTTTACTTTCACAGTCGCCGTATGTTCCCTAAATAATCAGGCTTGTATCTTCGATCATGTAATTTATATATATTTTGTCAAGTCCGAAAATAAACTACATTTTAACACCAATTTCTTTTAATAAGAGTATTTTCGTACTTTATAGAATACTATAAGTTTAACAGAATCTCTACTATGTATCCCAACTGCTCGCTGTAGAAAGCAACGTTATAGAATCGATAAGAATTATTAGATAAATCAATCGAAGCTTCTTACTGTCAGGTACGGTTGAAGTTTGAGTGGAACGCTCCAGAAAAAAGCTATAAAGGGAAATAGGGGATGTCACGTTAAGTAACAGAACAATATAAAAAAACATTGATAGCAAAATTTCTTGTTGTAAGGTACTTCTCTTTATCGGTATTTAGGTCTTACAGACCTGGGAGGGTCAGGTACATTTGACCTCTTCATCTTTACTTCTAAATTTAAGATGTTTCTTAAACTCAAATATCCACTATAGATATTATGTAATGATATTTAGCCAACTGTAGATATAATTGCTTAGTTAAGATAGAAAGATAATGATGGCGTGAAAAGTATTAAAACAAATTACAAAATGCCAGGAATGGGTGGAGTCATGTTTCTTTTACTAAACTGAAATTAGCAATTGCATATATATACTTCTTTGTTTCCCTACCTTTTTGGTATGGTTACTGAAGACAGTATAAATCTTTTTTCGTTTTCTTTATGCACAGCTCGAACCGTTTTGCTATCATTCTGCCTAAATAATTCTATTATAAACAACATTTAACGATAAAGAAATTTAAGAACCCCAGTGTTATTGTCAGAATACTGTTATAAATCTAATCCTTAACTGTTGACCAATGAAATAATAATCTATTCAATTGAATCTGGAGTAATATGTTTATCGTATTATAACTTCAAGACACCGAGCCGTTGTAAAGCTGATGATAAGTATATTTTTAAAGACAGTTACTATCTGAAATATTTTCATGGTTCGACACCAGGTTCTACTTAAAAAATTAATAAAACGTTGCCCTTGTAACAAATGATACAGTAAAAACAGACATTTTAAAGGGATGTAAACGAGGTTGGGAAAACAACAAATAGATCAGAAAGAAAATTTCGAATTCAAATGTGTTAGTTACAAGAAATAAAGCTATAGTAAGATAAGATAGAAAGTTAGTCCAATTTAAGCTAACGCTATTGGCCAAGAATTTGGGTGCATGAGTGCTGCTTTCTTTCAGGTCTTCTATATTTTGATAAGTAACAACGAGTATTCATTTCTTTTTTCTCCAGAACAGGGTAAAAGCTTCCAAAGACATTTTAAGTGCTGATATTTATTAAACTTTAAGTAAACAGCATATGTATTTTGTAAACTATTAACAGATTTATAGCACAACTTAAATATCAACGATGAATGATATTAAATAAAATTAGCGCAGATATCCTTATTCTGTAAATTTTCTGATCATGTAACAGGTTTCGAACTATCGTAAACTAACAATGTGTCGTCCTTTTTAATGTAACGAACACGCTGAATTACGTTTTATAAATTCCAAATTTAAAAGTAGAATAAATTAAAAACATATTTATAGTTTAAACGTAGTCAAAAAATTCATGTTCTGATTTTATGAGCGGTACATGGTTATATATATGTATGTATATATGTGTATCATGCACTGTTTTCTACGGTATAATAGTGTCAAAACCTATTATAGTGGGTAGTATACCAAAAGTCTTGGTTTGAGACGTGGTGCTATCAAACTATGGATGCTTTATGTGATTGATAGTTTATCCTACCATTCGGTACAGGGAAGTCGACTGTTGATTTCCCTGCGATCTACAGTCTAAAACTATGAGCGACAGTGTCTGAACTACTAAGGTATCTGACATCACGGTGTGTCTAAGGTAGTACTAAGTAAACAAACATGCAACAGAAATTTGTCACAAGAATCAGTGGAAGACGAGAACATCTTTTATAAGAGAGTGCTGTATCTTTAAGCGATGTGTAATTAAGAGTCCTTTTTTATTCCTCCGTGCTAAGAACAACAGTTGGAGCAAATAAATCAATTCCATGAGAAAAGGTGGGTGACATAATACAAACTCAAAACAGCTTTAAGTCCAGTGGTTTAACATGTTAATTCACACTCTCGTCAGTATTGTGAGGAGATTCATCATTATACAATTTCAATATAATTATTATATGTCTAATAATTCATATATTGAAACAAAGACAGATAAATCTATTACCGTTATATGTTTGAGAAAAGTCCGTCGTTTTTTTTAAATCAGTAGAAAACATTAGTATATGTTTGTTCATATTGATGTTAGTGGCTAGAGTCAAATAATCAGTATTTTTTTAAAGAAAACTCAAGCAACGTCAATTTTTCTTAGCGGATTTCTAGATTTTATATGTTTCTAGAACGATACTTATTTTTAAAACAGTGTGAGGGCTTATCGGAGTTTATTAATAATGCAGCTTGAGAAAAGTTAGTAGATATTCCTGTTTATTATTAACACTAGATGCGTTGATGTCTATGTTTAATATTAAACCTGTGCCAACGAAGGTATTTTGTGTTCTGATTATTACAATTAAAATTTTAAAAAATCTCTAAGGTAATTGTACCACACGACTATCCTTGAACACTGCTCCACAACAATAATACCAACAGCTCTATCGTGATTTTTTTTTGGACGATTTGTTTGTTTGTTTGTAACTAAGCACAAAGCTACACAATGAGCTATCTGTGCTCTGCCCACCACGGGTATAAAAACCCGGTTTCTTTCGTCGTAAATCCGCAGACACACCGCTGTGCCACTGGGGGGCTTTTCTGTACGAATGGGCATTATTTCTAACCCATGATGAGCACTAACTACCAATAGAATTGAACCAAACTGCGAAGTAGCGTATTTAAAAAAAAACATGCAGCTAGTCTGCTCTAAAATTATAAAACACATAAACGTTCATTTGTTTTAAGAGGAATTCTTGTGAAAATTATGCCACTAAACATCCTCATTTCCCTTTTCTTGAGAGCGTTTTATCCCGTTTTTCTTGTTTTCATAATCTATAGTTATATGCAACTGATGTTCTAGAATTTAAGTTACTGTACACGTTGGAATTTCACTTTAACTTAAATTCTCTCATCTATATTTTTCTGACCTAGAGTGTGAGTAAACAAACAAGCAACAGAAATTCGTCAGAAGATAAACAAGAAAAATAGATTTACGTTTTAATTTTTCCATTTACCATTTTATGTGTGAACTACATATATTCAGTAACATAGTTCTATGAAATATATCTCATATTCACTCTCTTTTCTCTGGAATACCAAGAAATGTTGCCCGCACTTTAAGCTATGATTGCATTTTAAGAGTGGCAGTCAAGTCTTTGATATAGATGGTAAGTGGTAGTGTGCTGCTGAATGGCTGCCTTCCTTCTTACAAGTAGTTGAAAATTAGGGATGGTGGCATCTATGCTAGAAATTACTTCAGAAGTATTGTTATGAAACAAATTACAAATATTGAATGTGGCGGCATTTCGGGTAAAGTAAAGACTGGAAACAAGGTAAAACATAGTGAAAAGAGTCTTTTTTTTTCAACACATAACCTCTGTGAAAATTGATTAGTGCACAAGACAAAATATATCGATTTATTGAACTGTTAACTCGCTAAACTGTCCTAAATTTATGTTGATATTCTTATCAGGAACTGGTTAAGTATAATTGTTATACGTAAAAGAGAATTGTATAAGTTAAGCAAACAATTGAAACTTTGTTTATCAGAATGATTGCTTGGGCTTAAGAAACAGAAAGAGAAAGCAAAGATTGATAGAGCGTGACACTATGTACAGGATTCTCTAATGCCCTGCCTCTCTCAGCACGTGCACTACATACTTCAGCGTTGGTTGATGCATTCGAAAATAAGGGATGACACATCCTTAACATGTCCCCTGAGCTGCCAATGGAAAAGATCGTTGTCTACATTTACGTAGTGTTTTCTAATCTTAAGCAACAGAATCTGCACGTGATACTTTGTGGTAGTGACCAGTGTTCCCTCTAAGCTGCGCGACCGCACAACAACCAATCAAGTGATACTCTGTGGTCCAAAACAATAGGTAACTAATAGAAAATTAAATTGCTTAGTTTTCTTGACAGATTTTAAAATTAGCTACACTTGTATGCCCGAAACTTTTGGGTAAATTTCAAGAGTTCACTTTACTAAGTAAGTGAAATAGAAAACATCTGAAATTCCTGTGAAGTATGCAGGTATAGTACATGCTTTCTACCTCTTACTTAAAAAGAACATTTTTCATACATATAGGTGTATGTAGTCTCTTTCATCCTAGTTACCGATTGTTCTTGGTCATTCATCTATCATATCACACCTGCTTTCTCATAGAAAAGACGTTTGTAAGGTTGAACATTCTAGGTATGTAAGTAGACATCGATCTTAGATCTTTTCCATTGATGAGCCAAGTGATATTTTGAGGTTAGCCATACTTAGTATTATAAATACAGTTATGGAAAATTCCAACATATCCATTTAACTGTTGAATACAACAAATAGCTAGAGAAGGATGAACGTATTTATCCTATCATGTAAGAAGACATACACTTGAACTCGTTAGGCGCAGTGCCTATGGATATTTGTGCGATTGGAATGTAGAAACAGGCACTTAGAAACGTCGTTCTCGTACACTAGATGACTCATAGAAAGCCTGCAGGCTGGAAAGATGTTTTTCAACATGACAAGTTATGACCGAGCCTTTTGCAATGAAAACTTCGCTGAGGTGTTTACAAATAGAGCATGAACAGACGTAACGATATGAGCTGTAACGACGTGGCGATGCTCCTATATCGTTTTAATATAATGGACTCAACCTCTGTATGACATTGTGTAATTTTACATGTACTGCCGCCTTTTAAGTAAGTTATGTAACGTTGAATCTAAATGTTCTTTGTTTGCTCTATCCCTCTAACGAAGAACTATCATCAGTCCGGATGCAACGCCTAGACCCATCGAGAGCTGGGATTTGACCTGGAGTTCTCCAAAAAAAAAGTAAAAAATGCAGCATATATTATATTTATAAATTCTGTATTTTTACTCAATTGCGTGTTTTTAAGGGCCATGTCCCTATTTAACTTTAGAGACTTCTTAGGCTCTTAAGGTCCGAGGGGAGTTTCCCCAGATTTTCCGGTCTCTCGATGTGCCTTTCAGTACAGAGTTACGAGCTGTATAACAATACAATAGAAATATTATGCTAAGTAACAGTGTTTGTTACTAATAAAATGCATTTCAAGTAAGGATGAAGTAATTAAACAAAAAGCTTGTGTGATATAATAAAACACAAATTGTGTGTATATTGTCCATTTACACTTTACTATAACTAATACTTGCAACATGAACTTATAACATTATTTTATTCTATTAAGGATTGTTTAGCAGCTGAACAGTGAGATTATGATCAGTAACAAGATAGTAGAGAAATGAGTAGTATGGTATTTACAACAGTTTAACAGGAAGATAGTACCGTAATGCTGAGTAAGTAAAACTCCAGCGGTTAGTTAAGTTTGTTTAATAGCAAAATGTTCAGTAGTAAAATGATGTTGAAAAATGAACACCTTATTAAACAGTATTCGTTATTAAATGATTTTTCATAGTTAATCATTATTAAATGTCATAAACCATTAGTAAAAGCAAGACGAATTACAACTATTAAATCTTATGCAATAGTTTCTAAAAAGATCAATCACGTATTCTGAATGGAGCTTTAACGTTTAATTCTCTAAGACGCTCCATATGTAAAATTAACAATATATAATCTCTGTTCAGTAGCTAGAGAAATTTACAATACTATATCAACCTTAATGAATTGTTCCAGTTTTAAAAGTAAAATTAACAAGAAAATGTGTTACTTAAAGTAATTTTATGTTTGCATATAACATATAAGAAAATCATCGTGCATACAATAACTCTACATTTTTTGAATATGAATAAAATATTTTCCTTTCAAAATAATAACAGTACAGAACAAAACTTTGGATGCTGGGTGTTTTATTATGTTGCCTCAGAGGTAGTTTTACAACTGTATACAATTATTGGAAAAACAAAACATTACAACGATCAAGAACGTGAGTAGAAGTTATGCTTCAGGAATTTTTGGCTTTTCTTCCATTGTCGTTGTAGCAGAAGCTTCTGATTTGACGTCACTTCCGGATTCACCTGATCCACAAGCCAAAGATGGGAACCTCTGGTAGAGGGCAGCCTTATATCTTGGATGACTGATACCATACACGATGGGGTTGTAACAAGAATTTGCCTTAGCAAATACAGAACCCCAAATCGTGGCTAGGGGAGTGAGACGTGTTCCACTTGAAAAGACACCAGCCCAAGA
>NW_013665713.1:460387-462868 GCF_000517525.1 Limulus polyphemus
AGGCATTGGGTTGGTAAGGCCATCCCAGAGAACTGTAGCTCAGTTGATTAGCCATTACGGTTGTTTACTGTAAAATAAAGTAAAAAATAACTCTGAAACAATCCAATTTAAAACAGTTTGTTTATTTAGAATATATTTATGTTTAGTTTCTTTATCAGTGCGCATGAATATTATAATTGATATTTTCAATGATTGAACCGTCCAGTTATTGAGCAGTACGTATCTTAAAAACAAAATCAAGGATATATCACACACACAAAGTAAAGGTTGTAATACTTACCCTAAGTATACGAACTTTGAGCTTTATTCAAACTGGTGCACTGATGCAACGTTAAAAACCTTTTTTTTTAAATTCTAGATGGACCACAGAGCTTGTAGCAGCCAACCACAGAGGGAGTTCTGCTTTGCTTTGACAGCAGGATACTGACGACCGTAAGTGACATTTCTTCTTCTTTTATTGGAAGTTTGATTGGGTAGCTTATCCGTGATTGGCTGAAAAATACTGTTCTAAAGTTTCTCTCTACACTAAACACAAAACAAAAGTCACGTTAATATACATAAATTAATTTAGAATATTATTTCTTCCTTACCCGAGTGTCCAACCAATTCCCTTCTGTTAAACGCAAGAAAATGCTACGTCAGTGAACATAATCAATTCTGGCCTTTACTCTATATGCTAAATCCGTTTAGCTTCCAGTATGCTGATTTCGCATTTTTTGAACGTGTCAAAGCACTTTCTTATGTGAGGTACTGGCTGAAAATACGTCTTAGATGTTACAGTTTACAAACGGATAGTTTTTTAAAATAACATTATTATGAATATTACCCAACCCATAAGAGCTTGTAACTTATTATGAGGTTTCTATTTGGTAGTACGAGTTATTGTGTTTTGAACCTTGTTTGTTGTAAAATTTCATAGAAACGTAAATTTTCAGCCTTGTATAATAACCTTGACTGAAAGTGGACTTTAATAAGGTTAAATTTGTTTAATAATTTTCAAATCTTAGAACGTACTGTGCATCAGCTGCGTCAAAAACATCAAACTCAAAACGTAGTTGAAAGATATCGTGCAATTAGAATCCTGGTCAATATGAAATGAAAGTCATATGTATATGCGTGTGTGTGTGTGTGTGTGTAATCTTCTAACGGAAAAACTGGAAATTAAAAGTCATACTGATTAGTTTTGCGTGGTTTGCTATAAATTTAAGGTCTGCACCTTTGAACGATTCGTTATAACAAGTACATCTTGAGATTTTGATACACCAGTTAGTTTCTTTTTTAAAAAAAAATCTTATTCTCTAGCTTATTTCGTCCTGTCAAAAATTGCAGCATACCACAACCAAATTAAACTCCAGCAGGTTGTTATATTACTGACCTTAATAGTTTTTTGTTTCCTGTTGGTGGGTTTTAGGATTTTCATAAAGGACGTGACAACAAGCCTATTTGGTAAAATGGTTCTGATAAACAGACTAGAGGTCTTTTTTTATTATTTACTAAGGGGAGGTCGCTCATGAAGTTTACTTTTAAAGAAGAATCTTCTGAAGAAGGCAAATCAAAGCAGAATAAAATATGCTAAACTGTTCCTAAGTTAAAATTACCTAGAACAGTTCTCTGTTAAAAGTAAACTATGATGCATGTATCCTACTCAAACAAAACACACTAGAGTTACAAGAGAGAATGTTCAAAATATTTCCAGGAATATTGAAGCACGAATATCAGTGAACTGTTAAAAGTAAACTATGATACATGTATCCTACTCAAACAAAACACACTAGAGTTACAAGAGAGAATGTTCAAAATATTTCCAGGAATATTGAAGCACAAATATCAGTGAACTGTTAAAAGTAAACTATGATGCATGTATCCTACTCAAACAAAACACACTAGAGTTACAAGAGAGAATGTTCAAAATATGTCCAGGAATATTGAAGCACGAATATCAGTGAACTGTTAAAAGTAAACTATGATGCATGTATCCTACTCAAACAAAACACACTAGAGTTACAAGAGAGAATGTTCAAAACATTTCCAGGAATATTGAAGCACAAATATCAGTGCACTGTTAAAAACACCCGGATAAATTCAGTTTCATCAGAATCGACGTAAACAATTATTTAATCGAAACGCTGGACATCAAACAATATTTACTTTGATACTGAATCAACAATTAACTCATTACTTCTTGAAAGCTGAAGACATATTCATTAATATTCAAAAAATTATCTGAAATATGGGTTTTTGAGCTATCAATTGAAAACGATCACCGAAATAGTCTGAAAAATTCAATTTACCTTTCGAATTTCATGTTTATTTTTGTTCGTGTGATGACAGAAGTTGAATGAAGAGAAAACTGGCCAGACGTATAATTTCTTCTCTCGTATTTTACACGGTGAATCAAAGTGTAAAATGAAACTTAATTTTTCTGCTTGCTCGTTTACATTTTTAGACGCTTCAAGTTCACCAGAAGACGAAGTTCGATCC
>NW_013665713.1:462926-498259 GCF_000517525.1 Limulus polyphemus
AAACATGTTCGCCCTCTCAGCCGTGGGGACGTTATAATGTTTCGGTCAATCCCACTATTCGTTGGTAAAAGAGTAGTTCAAAAACTGGCGGTGGGTGGTGATCACTAGTTGCCTTCTCTCTAGTCTTACACTGCTAAATTAGGGACGGCTAGCGCAGATAGCCCTCGTGTAGCTTTGCGCGAAATTAAAAAACAAAACAAACAATTATTATGGACACACTACTTAACTATATACATTCAGGCAATTCTAGAAATAATTTATTGTTATTTTTTACTGCTATTTAATTTTACGTTCGACATCTCGTTTTGAAAGAATATTTGATTACTGTAGAAAAAAAAATCTCAAATTTTCAAAAATATATACGTATATATACGCACATTACCAAATCGATTAGAATTTCTTATGTAAACCAGTCGAAGCTTTGGATTGTGTTTTAATGGAACACTCCTGAAGAAGTAGTAAAGCGAAATATATAATGTGAAATTAAGTAACAAGACAGCACAAAAAAAAAACAATAACAAGAAACTTTGGTGTTATAAATCCATTTATTTCAAAAATTAAGATGTATTATACACTTCAGTATGAACTATAGAAACTAGATAATATCTGGGCAATTGTGGACATAATGACAGTGTGAAAAGTATAAATAGAAATTACACAAGGTTAGGAAAAGGTAAAATCATGTTTCTTTTGGTAAATTGGAATTAACAAATATTTATAACTTCTTTTCCTTCTCTTTGATAAGGCTACTTATGACAACGTAATTTGTTTTCGTTACCTTTAGGCACAGCTCCAATAGTTTTGCACGTTTTTGTCTAGATAGCTCTAATTTGAGGATGCATAACAATAAGCTCATTTTGGAATATGAGTGTCATCGTACGTTTCACCAATGAAATAATAGTTTACCGATTGGAATTGGAGTATTCTGTATATCCTATTATAACTTCAAGACACTGAACCGATGTAATTTTTTAACGACATTTGTAACCTGAAAGTTTCATGGTTTGACATCAGGTTTTAGTAAAAAAATAATATAATGTTGTACTTCTAACAAATTATATGGTGAAAACTGACATTTAAAGGAATAATGTACTGATTTTGTTACTAGAAGGTAGAAAATGTATATAGATATAAACGAAGTTATCAAAATAACAGATAAGAAAGTTTCAAATGCTGAGATGTCACATCATAAAAAATCAACCGATAGTAATATACGACATAAAGTTAGCCTAATACTCTTTCCCGAAAATTCGAGTGCATGATCCTTATATATTTCAGGTTTAATATTTATCATTAACAACGGTTCTTCATTTTCTTTTTTTTTCACAACACATTACAAAATTGCAAAGGCATTTTGAGTCCAGAAGGCTTACAATACTAGAATGCATAACAATGATGTAAGTTATATTCATTAAGAAACAGAAGGGTTGAATTTATTAAATTTTAAGTAAAAAGTACTTTTGTCCCCCAAAAATATTTATATTTGTATAGCACCATATAGTTTATTAACCCCCAAATAATTTTTAAAAGTTTGCTCAAATATCCGTATTCCGTAAAGTGGTTTTTAAAGCTAGTAATAGGTTTAGAAATGTGGTAAGGTGACAATTTACCGTCCTTTTTAATGTACAGAACAACTGAATCACTTATTTATAAAGTCAAAATTCAAATCTTAATTGCCTACTATTAACGCAACAATACAACAAATTAAAAACACATGTTCTTGAAACATAAGTAAAAAATCATATCATGATTTTATGAGTTGTAGAGGCATATATACCTATATATGTATCATGCACTGTTTACTATATATACAGTATAGTAAGGCCAAAGAGTATCTTAGTGCTAAGCATATCGAAATGAAGATCCGATGGTCTTAAGTTCGAGACGTGTGTTATCAAAGCTTTACACTTTTAGATATAAGTGTGTTATGAGAGTGACAGTCAACATTCATGTTCGGTTCAGAGTAGCCGTTTCAGGCGGCTGGTGCTGCTAACAAATTGTTTTCCTTCCAGTACACAGTTCAGAATAAGAGGACAACTGTGCCAGCATCACAAGTGTATTTCGCGTTGTCGTAAAACTCACTGTGTACCTAAGGTGACATTCAAAAAAATGTTCTACTTTTAAAACTATATATGCTTGTATTCACACAAAAATTAAGGTGAACTTTAAAGAGTTCAATTTTTTCGTCTGAAGGTTAGATCCTACCTTCTTTATTTATTGGACTGACCCACTGACCCTGGAGTGGTCTATACGGGGCTTTTGGGCATTCATCAGCCAGGATTGCTCAATCCTCACTCTGGTTGTTGCCACCCTATTCTAGCCAACAGAAACTGGGGTGCTACTGGTAAGTGACGTCTGCCAGCTTAAGCTATACTGCTGACAATTAAGACAGCAAGCATTCTTTGGTAAATAAGATTCACAAGGCAGTCGTGTGTCTCTTCATGATTGAAGATATACTACTAGGGTTGCCAAATGTCACTGAGAACCTGGGAACCTGCAGAGCCAATAGACATGGTACCTGAGGTACCACACTGATATTGGCTCTCACTGAGGCAGAGGCACACTTTAGATTAATCAGAGAATGTGACAAATAATTCCTGTCACTAAAGTGTGCTTTAATTGAGACTTCAGTGTTTGCATACCCATAATAAGACTGATTTAATGTTTAGATACTGATGTTAGAAATAGTGGAATTTGGGTACAGGAGAGAATGGAAGATGTCTATGCATGTGTTAGTTATACACCCTTGTCTCTTTAATACAGATGTTGCATGATAAAGAACTGCTTGAATGTTTGGTCTTTGTCAGATAGTACTGATACAATCTGTATAGTATAAAATTCATCATTTGGGTGTACAACGCATTGCTGAAGCAGCTCATGAACTTGAAAGCCCAGGAGGAATTATCGCACATTGATACCCAATGTTGCAGTATGACTTTTTTGTACAGCATTGTATAGGCTTTAAACATGGAAATGCAAACAATTTGTCTCTATATATGGTGCTCCCAGTGGCACAGCGGTATGTTTGCGGACTTATAACGTTAGAAATCGGGTTTCGATATCCGTGGTGGGCAGAGCACAGATAGCCCTTTGTGTTGCTTGGTGCTTATCTTCAAACAAACTATATATGGCAGGATGGTTTACTGTACCATCATTATCAACAACTGACGCAAGGCTCTAAACCAGACTTTGCATAGTGCAAAGATGGGTAGCTAACATAGTATTCTACTTATTTGTTTGTTTTAGAGCAATGCCACACAATTGGCTATCTATACACTGTCCACCATAGAGAATTGAACCCCGGAGCTTAGCAGTATAAGTCCATAAACTTACCACTGATCCACCAATGGAAGATTTTTGTAACACATTTGAGTTATGATGTTAAGCTGTGGTGTAAATATTGTACTACGTGTACTGCCAAGAGGCAGCCTAAACAGGGTAAACTCCAGGAGATAATTGTTGGTTCTCCTTTGCGGAAACATAGCCCTGAATATCACTGTTCTCTCCTGGAAAATGAACAAAGTAATTTGTATGTGCTTGTCATTATCAATTACTACACTAAGTGGGTTGAAGCTTATTCACTGATCAATACTTCAACATAGAATTTCAATGACGTATTAGTTATCTTAATTTAGTGCACCTGAGGAAATCTCCATGAATCAGGGAGCTCATTTCTATAGTCAGTTATTTCCTGAGTGTGTAAAGTATTAAGTCTGATGAATACGCTCACTTTTCCTGATCACCTCTACCATGATCGTTTAACAGATAGGTAATACAAACCATAAAGTTGATACTTGCAAAGTTTATTAATCCTGGCATAACTGACTTTGATGAATATTTCTCATACGTCATGGTGGTGTACCAAGCAACAGAACAGAGTTTGATTAGTTGTTTGCCAAACATGTTCACGTTTGGTTGGAAAATACTGTGCACTGTGGATGGTTGATAGTTTGTTCACTCACTAGAACAGATGTGTGACAGTGTCCAAAAGAATATGTGGAGTGGTTAAGGTTTGTGTTAGTTGATGCACACGAGTTCGTGCATCAACAACTAGGAAAGACTGCAACCTGACAGAAGAGATGTTATGATAGAACAAATAAGGAATGAACGTTCCAGTGTGGAGACTTTGTATGCATTTGGTATATGCCAATAGCATGGAGGCAACTAAGATATCAAAGGTCATTATCTTGTTGTAAGACAACTATTCCATCTAATGTATGAGTTACAATGATCATATGACATGTGTAATGCATAGAACATACCCACAAGCTAAGATCATACATCACTGATGAGCCTCTCATGCACTGCTTTAACCAGGAATTAGAGGTTGAGATGGATGAGTCAGAGGATAATGAGAGAACTATGTTGTTTCGTCTTGACTCAGTTGATGCTGAGATTACATACCTTGCTGTATGAGATGATTCAGATGAGGAAGCACATGTAGATGAAGTGTGAGATAGCCATGATTGTCAGTTGACAAAGACCTCCTGACTGATATGGCTGAGCTTATCTGCTAGATCAATGTTCATGACAGTCAGTGAATCACAAGATTTAAAGCCAACAAAATGGCATTGTGATCTTTACTTTCAGAACTGTCATGCAATTCCATAAGGTAAAATATTGTCCAACATTTCGTAAAGGTCACTTTCCCCAAATGGAAACAGAATTTCTGTGTAGCACACAGTGTGATACTTATTAGAATCTTTCATGTGTATATAATGTATTCATGTGCAGTGGGGTTGCTGTGCTCGTTTTCAGCACAGAAGAATATGAATCACGTTGTTACGAGTTTGTATGGAATGGTCTTTGTTTCACTGAATTTTGCCTGCATTTACTTTTCTGTGATATCAACTGTAGTGAGTGAACACTACGGGTGTTTCGAGCACATACGTAATAGATGCTAAAAAAATTCACTTGCTATATTTGAAGTGAATTGTCCGAGTTTGATACTTTTTTGAGTTCAGTGAATTAAGAAATTCCTACAAATAAATTTTAGTTATTCTGGTTCATATTTGCCCAATCAGAAAGTTCCAAAGTCGAATTGTCCTTAAAAAAATATCTCAAGCCTTTGCAACATGTGTGGTCATCATATTTTGCATGATTTTTTTAATGTCTTCATGGTTTGTTTCCTATACTTAGAGTTAATCGCAATTATAAACTATTTGTACTAATTACTGTAATAACAAAAACATCAAAGTAGGACTGTTTGCCAATATCATAATAACTTTACAAAGTCTTAAGCAAAAAATGATGAATGTAGGTATTATTTAGTGATATTACGATTGTTAATGACGAAGTCTATTTCCAACTATATTTATAAAATTCTTAATATCACTAAATTATTCGGCTTCATCAGTGTTGATTTTTTATTTAGAAAGTTTTTCAATGAACCATTTATAATACTAAGTTTTGTTGTTTTAGCGCAAAGCTAATCAATTGGATATCAGCGTTCTATCCACTGCGGGAAATGAGACCCGGATTTTAGCGTTGTAGGTCCGTAAAGTTACTGCTGATTCACCAGGGAATAAATAAAACTGAAGGTTAAAGTGGTTCCTCATCAAAGCCTTATAAGTGTAACGTTGAAAAAAACAGATCTACATTCCTGGAGATAATTCGCATATTTATTTCCAAAGTGTATTTTAGCCTTTAGTGTCCATTACGCTTTTTAAAAATAACCTAAAGCCGTCCAAGCTTTTAATGACAGCATATCTTCTGCAGTATCATTTGGTGATAATGGTTCATATGGTTCACCAGTGATTCAGTTGATAGTCCTTTAGCTAGAAAGAAATCGGCTTAACACTTAAAATCGGCTAGATATTTAGTGTTTTTAATTGCTCATCTACTTGGTTAGAAAAGGCTAACTCAAACCTCATAACTGGTTAGTTTTTTAAGCTTTTAAGTTATATGACTTTATTCAGACATTGATATTAATATCTATACGGATGTAATTAAAGAAAATACTCTAATGGAACCAGTTATCTTGCTATGTGAAGCTGCAGTCAAATGTAATTGAACAATATATTTCCTAACCTCAGCAAGACGACATTCAGCACTCTGCTTTTGATGGTCAGCGTTCGCTCCGAGTGAAGCGACGTTCATTTTCTTGGCCTGTTCACGTAGTTGTTTCCCATGTTCAGCTACGGCATGGACGATTAAGATGTAACTGTAGATCATAGTGATCAGATATTCATAGTGAACAGTTATTCCATAGTTTGTCGAATTACCTTCAGAGACATACAGTCTTGGCCAAAGTGTTTGTGGCCTGGCATGGCCAGATGGTTAGGGCGCTCGACTCGCAACTGAAGGTCGTGGGTTCGAATCCCCATTCCACGAAACATGCTCGCCCTTTCAGCCGTGGGGGCGTTATAATGTGACGGTCAATCCCACTATTCGTTGGTAAAAGGGTTGGCGGTGGGTGATGATGACTAGTTGCCTTTCCTCTAGTTTTTCACTGCTAAATTAGAGACGACTAGCGCAGATAGCCCTTGTGTAGCTTTGCGCAAAATTAAAAAAGACGAAAATGTTTGCATATTTTGTAACAAATAAGATCATTATTATTAAGATGGAATACAAATATACTTACCACTGTTATACTGAGAAGTGCATATTATATTAAACATCTACATATGTAACTTGTATAATGAGACATGTTCTATGGACATCGTGAACGATTCATTAGGACAACAAATAATTTTATCAGACACCTGTAGAAAGATGTGTAATTCCGCATTCCACCTATCAGAACACAACCTTATCAAAACATATATAATGGCAAAATATAACACCAAATTATTATAAGTAGCGTCTGTAACCTTAAATTAGTTCATATTAAACATTCATTACTTGGTTGGTCCTCTTCGTACTCTAATAACTTCCACAAGGTGACGTGGCATGTTGTTGATGACGTTATTGATGTAATGTACCGTGATTTCATTCCAACTTCTTACTAGAAGGCGCTGCAACTCAGCTATGGTAGCTAATTTAGAGTCGTGGTTATCAATTTTCCGGCTCAGTTCTGTCCAAAAGTTCTCAATGGAATTACAATCTGGATACTTTGCTGACCCTGGCAATCTTGTAACGTTCTCCTGCTTGAGATAATCCTGTACAATATGCAGACTGTTGAGAAGTGGCATTGCCATTCTGGAACACAAAGTTATTACAAGACCTTGCCCAAGCGTATGGCAAAAATATCGTCTCCAAGTGATGACTGTAGGAGGTGCCGTTGACGTTTCCCTAGAGGATATGAAGAGCAGTTTTTCACCATAATGAATAGCTGCCCAAAAATGTACTGCACCACCTCCTGTGCATCCCCTGTGGAAAAAAAGTCTTCCTTAATCTTTTCTTCAGGCAAACGACGAACACGAATACTACAATCAGCTTTAACAACCCGGAAACAGGACACATCAGAAAAAATGACATGTCGCCAGTGTCACAACTATACATTGGCATGCTGTCTTGCTCAAGTAACATGATGACAGTGATAAGTTCTGGTTAATATTGGTTTGAAGATAGCCTTTCTTGCAAAATAACCTTGTTTCGTCAGTCTCCTATTCACTATTCTTCTGGATGTCATGGAATGAATGTGTTCATATCATTCCTGTTGTAAGGTATTGCAAGACTTCTTTTGACCTTGATGTGTTAACCTGATCAAAACAGGTCATCTCTGGCAGTAGTGTTTCTGCGTCTACCAGTAGACATTCCTGGAAAAACGTTTCCTGTAATCCAATGCCGTTTCAGAGAAATTGTCTACACAAAGCGTTGATCTGTTTCGAAAAAGATTATACCAAAAGCACACAACTTTTTATACAAAACAGATGTGTATCTGTGTTTTGACGAACAAATGCTCAAAACAACTTATACAGACCAGAATAACAACTCGTACATGTTTGTCCGATCATACGCTATCTTCTCTGTTACTACTCGGGCATTTACTCAATAACTACTCCATGCATGTAGACAATAACATCAATATAGAATAGTATGCAAAAAGTTTGGCCAAGACTATACCTGAATCAGATAACTTGATTATTTTATAATAAAAAAGGGGAGGGAGTTCGAAAGTTTAGTAGAAATATATTATTTCATACTTTATGAAATGCTCAAGTTTCCGGTCATTGAATAAAAAACATGCAGGGCAATGAATTTAAGATTTAACTAAAAACCAGGTCAAGCCATTCCACGTCACCCGTGTTTGTATTATTGTGTAATAAAAATGTGCAGTCATGGCTTTAAACTAAAATCAATAACTTGTTATTTTTTGTTATTGGGAAATAATTAACGATTTTTTAAAAAGAGTAGTAAGCTTTTTTCACTAATAATGTTCACTTAAAATTTTAATATTTGACTTGTCTGTTTTAGTTTTAATATTTCGTCAGCTAAACATTGTTATAATTCACTTTTTTAAACTTATTTTGCCATTCACGATTAATTTCTGATTATACAGAATTTTTCGTTCCCAAGGGAAAAAAAAAAACGTTTTTGTTGATTTGTATCCGAAAAATGATTTAAATAAAAAAGTTACAAAAAGAGATACTTGAACCCACTACTATTTCAAAATTATAATAAAAAAATTCTCAGAAATTTAAAGGACAAAAAGAACCTATCCTTTACTCCCGATTTTTGTTTTGTACTCAATTCTTGAGTCCCATAAAATCTTTCCCTGTACAGAGTATAGGAGTAAAGCTAAACTGAGTGTGTTTTGCAGAGTAACTAGAGATATGAAATCGATTATATATTCGACTATATGGACACAAGATAGAGTTAGAAACCGATGTATGCATATCCGAAAAAATGATCAAAGCTAAGGGATTTTATCCACTATTTATTAGTTTGAAGACTATTGTTAAAATATTTTTAGCACTAGTAAGATTGCTTGGGAACTTTTGCATGAATAATCATTTCTACTTTATTAATTCATATGTTTCTTTAATAAGCTAAGGATAAGTTTCTGCCAAGAAATTTATTGTATTTTCTTCACTGACCTATGTATTGGTGATTTAGATTTTAATGATGACAAATTTCTATTTTAACACGTGGGTTAAGTAAGGCTTGATCTCTATAGAGAAATACAATAATGCAACTATACATTTGCTTCAGTTTAGCTATATTAACAAATACGAAAAAACGTAAGGTTTCATTGTCTTCATATATTTTTTAAATTTTCATTAAACTTCTCATTTCAGTTCTATAAATAGTTCCTTTTATGAATTCGTAACTATAAAGTGCAGCTTTAAGACATGAATTTTTGTT
Source organism: Limulus polyphemus (assembly GCF_000517525.1). Taxonomy (NCBI): domain Eukaryota; kingdom Metazoa; phylum Arthropoda; class Merostomata; order Xiphosura; family Limulidae; genus Limulus; species Limulus polyphemus. The sequence continues at coordinate 472,176 of NW_013665713.1, forward strand.
TATGCGATCTCCAACTTGAAATTAAGATTGATACAAAAGCATCAGTTAATGTGAAAGAAATGTTTTCATTTGATCTAACATGTAAAAGAATTATCTCTACTTGTTTTGTCATAAAAGGTATTATGTATTATTTGTTTTTGTGAATAACTTTATTGGTAAATAGTTGAAATGATGAGAGGTGAAACAGCTCGACACTCAGTTTTCAGTTGATGGTGCTATGGAACTTATTACACACCGTGTTCTTTTGCTTTTGCCCCCCAGTGGCACAGCGGGATGTCTGCAGACTTACAACGCTAGAAACTGGGTTTCGATACCCGTGGTGGGCAGAGCACAGATAGCTCCCTGTGTAGCTTTGTGCTTAATTACAAATAAACAAACTTTTGATTTTAGCTGATTTATGTAGAGTTAGTAAGTGTCAATTCTCTTTACATGATAAGGACTGATATCATTCGTTCTTCGACGTTCCGCTTTGGAATATAAAAAAGCATCCTTTACGAACTTTCAAAGTAAATTCACCCAACAAGAAGATAAACAGTAATAAAAGTTCTTTTCATAAAACTCATTCAATATATGTTTTCTTATATTAAAGTATTAACATGTTTAATCTTCATTTCTAAACTACACTTGTTTTATTGCATTCCCTGGAACTCTGTTAACCTTGAAAGTAAGAATAGTAATCGAGAGGAACAATAATGCAAATATATGAGAGAAACTTCATAAAATATTATGTAGAATTAAATTTGAATTTCTGACTTTGACTGAGTTGTAAAAAGGCACTGAACACAATGTAAAAACAAAGTGAAAAGTAATATTTAATTAAAATAAATGTAAATGGAGTAAATAAGTATATAATGAGTATATAAGTGACTCTTAGACATTTCATAAGTAAACAATAGGAATGTCACAACCTTCAGATAATTCCAAATACCTACATAGTGGTTCTTAATAAAGAACATACATACTATTAAATTATACTGTTCTCCAATGACTTCTTCCATGGGAGAGCTCACCAATACCAAAGGGGAATGACCAATGACATAATGTGGCTATGACATTGGCATCGCCGTTGGCAAAATATAAGTATCCTCAACTACCGAGCTTTACTGGGGGTTTAGGACCTGTGCTTTCAAAAAATTAAACAATGTGGGTGAAGCTCCCAGACACTTTGCGATTACTGGGAAAGCTGCTTACTTCCTAAATTTTGCGTTTAGTTAAGTTCTCCTGCTGCTTCAAAGTTTTTGTAGTAATAATTTCGACGTCGAACATCGATAAATATTTTACATCTCAAAAATTTATTAAATTTTATAAATGTCCAGAACCATCTTTCAAAAATAATTTTTATTCGTGTCATTCTATTTAAAATGTAGTGATAAGTGCTATTTCTTAGTTTCTATAAAACTTGGGTTTAATTATCTAAATTTCACAATAAATCTTACAAACATTCTAGGTTTCACAGTTTTTATATTCACTCTAATATATTTATCCAAGTCTTAGTTAAACTTTGGGTATAGCTCTGGATTTCTTTGCCGACCAATGTCTTTCATGTTGCGAGCAGTTGTTTCAATCATGATATTCGCCGTTATCTTCATTGTCAGTTAAACTTCTATATGCTAAATGGCTGTTCATCTTCTGAACAATTTTGTCATTACTTGTCACACACTGTTCATCTAATACGACCGCTAGCACGATAAAACATCTAAGAAAACACGGCCTTGAGAAACTTGTAAGGAATCTTCTTGGACGATTTGTCATGTCGAACCAAGTAAATCCTTGTCAAGTTGAAGGGCTTCTGTCAAACCTTTCAACTTTAAGATACCCTGTTCAGGTTTAGCTTGCTTTAAGGTTTATGTTCTTTTCTCCATGATTTATTTCTTATTTTTTGAAGTGAATAACCTTCTCACTGATTTCATACTTTTATTTTATTCAGAACTCTAATTCTATTCACTATTTTTTTTTCGTTTTTTTATTAAACTGATTCTTTGATCTATAAAGAACCAAATATAAGTTGTAAGAATGCTTCATGTCTTGATGAAATAGAGGAATAAGGTTTGAATAAATTAATAAACTGTAGACAATATGGAAGTTCTAGCTAAGTAGTGATAAAGATAAAAGCTACAAAACTTAGAAAGTCTAGTTCATTTATGTGTATCCTCATTGTCATCGGAAAAATATTTTGTTTTGTATTCATTTTCTATAGAAGTTAGGGTAAACGTCTCTGCGTACAGTTGGCATGGAAAATACGTTATCTTAATAAAAACATGAATAATAAACGTATATGTGTAAAGTTGGCAAGAAAATTGGTAGTTTGAATGTAATAGACAAAAAATATAGATTAAATGTCTCTTTGTACAGCGAACAGGAAAAAAATCAGTTTAAATGTACAGTAGATAACGTAGAGGATACACATATCTGTTTACGGTTGCTAGGAAAAGGTACAATCAATCTGGTATGAATTAAGTGGAGAAGGAAGTGTAACTATTCATTTTATAAGAAAGGAAAGAACTGGGTGAGGCTAATGGGAGCTTAATGTGCGATTAGGAAAAACTCAAATTTTCTGTTTTTAGCATTTTAAATGGTGCTCAGTTCATCTCATATATGTAAATCCTCACAGACATTCTTTCTGAAAAATCTTTGACTGTAATTCCTCTAAACAATGTTGTTTTTTTCAACTTCTGTGAACTACGAGCAACTCTACAGTAAATATAGTATACAGCCAGCTTATTATGGACATTTAGAAGGAAAGTTCGAGGTTCAGAAGAGCAAACAAGGGAGGATATTTGACTGTTTTTGTTAAGTGAAGAAATACCTTGTTAACACATGAAAGTGGAAACCTTACAATCAGATCATTGTGCAGTAGGTAGATACAAAAATACACGCTACTTTAAACATTTTTTTGGGAAATAAAATAATTAGAATAACGAGGAGGTAGTAAAAAAGATAGGCTTCTCTGTATTTAGTGAGGGAAGAGAATGATGAAATTAGTGTGCAGAACGTAAAGAAGGGAGGATAAATTCCTCTGCATGTAATTAGGGAAGAGAATGATGAAATCAGTGTGCAGAACGTAAAGAAGGGAGGATAAATTCCTCTGCATGTAATTAGGGAAGAGAATGATGAAATCAGTGTGCAGAACGTAAAGAAGGGAGGATAGATTCCTCTGTATGTAGTTAGGGAAGAGAATGATGAAATCAGTGTGCAGAACGTAACGAAGGGAGGATAGATTCCTTTGTATGTAGTTAGGGAAGAGAATGATGAAATTAGTGTGCAGAACGTAAAGAAGAGGGGATAGATTCCTCTGTATGTAGTTAGGGAAGAGAATGATAAACGCAGTGTGTAGAAGATTAAAAAGGAAGTATAAAAGCTGCTGTGTACAGTTTGTAGGGAAAGAGGGTTAACCTAATGAGCCTTCTTGCCTAGGCGTTTAACAGTAGTTTCTTGTTCCATATACATTCTTGCTCTATAGCCTAGGCATTTGACAGTTGCTTGTTACCTATACTTTTTTTTTTTGCTACATAGCCAAAGCGTTTGACAGTAGTTTCTTGTTCTGTATACTTTCTTGCTCCATGATCTAGACGTTTGACAGTTTCTTGTTCTGTGTACTTTCTTGCTACATGGTCTAGACGTTTGACAGTTTCTTGTTCTGTGTACTTTCTTGCTCCATGGTCTAGACGTTTGACAGTTTCTTGTTCTGCACTGGTTGTTGTGAGGCCGCGCAGCTTAGAGGGAACACTGGTTTGGATGGTTCTTTATAGGTTTCAAATCACAGTTTGTAAAATTATAATTCCAACTTTACGCTGTTTTATATGCCAGGATTTGATCTCCTAGTGTATGTAGAGCAAGAGACTGTCAAACGCCTAAGCTAATGAAACAAGAAAGTATACGAAAAAAGAAACTGTCCAACGTCCAGACCATGGAGCAAGAAAGTACACAGAACAAGAAACTGTCAAACGTCTAGACCATGGAGCAAGAAAGTACACAGAACAAGAAACTGTCAAACGTCTAGACCATGGAGCAAGAAAGTACACACATCCGCACATTGCTTTGATACTGGTGCACATGAAAAAATTCATTCCGCACATTGTTTGAAAAAATTAGAGGGAATATTGATCCAAACGAAATGTAATGAAAGCCTTCACTTTTAAATATGGTTGAAAACGTTTATATTTAATGATATAGACTATTATTTTTGTAATCGCGGTGATATAAAAACATTCTTTCCTGGTGGTATGATATTTTTGATTCATTCAAAAATGAATTTATGTGGCGTACTACTTAAGAAAACCTGTTGTAACCTTTGTTGTTTGTTTTGTTTTTTGAATTTCGCGCAAAACTACTCGGGGGCTATCTGCCATCTCTTGTATTTATGAGTGATATACTAGAGAGAAGGCAGATAGTCAATACCACCCACCGCCAACTTTTGTGCTACCATTTAACAACGAAAGCGGAATTGACTGTTACATTATAACGTCTCCCGGCTGAAAGGGTGAGCATGTTCCGTGAAAGGGATTTGAAACCGCGACCCGCAGATTGGGGTTTCGAATGCCCTAAACATTATGCCAAGCCATTAACGTTTCTGTATTCAGTTATTGTATTTAATACTTTGACACCTTTTGATTTTTACCCGTTGTTCACACAAATACTTGTATACTCATCTGTGTTTTGAAACTTTATTATGAATTATGAGATGTATAATCGTCCATAAACGTTCAAAACCATTATATATATATATTGTATAAACTTTTTATTATTTACCAGTATTAAGCAGAACATGTTGGATTTAAGTAAGTCAGTATGTTTGAACACCATAGAAATATGTTTTAAGTGTAAATCTTCATTTAACATTATCAAAATATTTGCATGAGATGTTTTAATCACTCTAATTTCCCTTACATTAGGACGATCGTAATGAGTTTGCTTTAAAATATGTTATGATAGAACACCAAAGATGTAATTCGTCGCAATGCGTGTATTTTAGATATGAAAAACATGTGAAGGAATCAGAGCCTGTTTTAACCTCTATTCAGTAGTGTGTTATCTGTCAGTCAGTCAGTAGACACTAAAATGACGTCACATAAGGGAAGCTTGACGTTTCAATTTGTACTGTCGTGACATTAGTAAAACATGCGCATACCATGAATCAATAAAAACTTATGCATTTTTGAAACAGAACACTTTCGGGGACACAATGAAAGTACGTGTAGCATATATATGTTCCATCTCTGTATATATAATTTGCTGATTTTTTTCCCTTTCATTGTATAGCGTCTAAAAACGTTTCGCTTTTTCTTACAGGCTCTATAATTTTGATAAATTTGAATCCATTTCATTATATCTAAGAGTGTTGTATTTTCAATATAATTCTTAAATACATTATCCGTACCTCGACAATCATCGAGTTTTACCTTTCTTTCTTTTTTTTGTTTTGTTAGGAGTTGAGGCTATAAATCAGAGGTTAACTGATGAAGGGTAAAATACTTTACCTTCATTCTAGAATGTGTAAAAATACTTGAGGACCTAATAAGTGACTATACAGTCAAATATTTACAACTCAGTTTGTCCACATGGTTCTTTAAGTACATAATGATAAGAAATATACATTCTACTTTTGCCCTTTATTAATTATTTCACACCATAAGAATGAAGTAACAACTTTTGTATAATAATAATGAACGTTAGTTATACATAATATATATATTGTTCTGCCAATGTTTAAGCTTAATAACACGATATCGTGTTAGAGCGTTCAATAAATCTTATTTCTGATTTGTATGCTTGATTTTAGCACCATCTTTTCAGGACTTTGGGTGTTCTGAAATATGTGAAGTCAAGTAAGAAAATGAGGCTACTCCATGATATTCTTTTTTTACATTTTTAATTTGTTATTGTTAGTTTGTAAATTACGTTGTGGTTGTTATTTTTGTATTCCTGCTTCGAGAAGGCAGCCCACTTCAGAGACAATTCTACGAAATTCTTAAAAACATGTGTGTAATAACCAAATTTATCTCATTAAATGTTATTAGTTGATTTTATCCTACTCACGTAGACAGAGGTCAAACATATTCAACTGCATTTAGATCATGGATGAGGGCGTGGCAAATACAAAAATTTGTCATCTTTTACCTCTTCCCTAACTTAAAAAATATCATATCTTTATTAGATAAATTCTTCAAACTGTTTTGTGCAGGTGTTTTGCAGTTGATTAGAGTCCATGTGAACAGGATATAGATAGTCTCAAATTTGCATAAATAATTACCTAGGGCTAGGGTTACGTACTACGGTGAATTTTTATAAAACCATAGTTGCTTGATCACGTTTTGTGTCATCGTTTTTCTAGAAATTTACATCTTTTGGATGTGTATACATGAGAAACCAGATAGTTAAATTTACATCTTTTGGATGTGTATATATATGACAAACCAGACAGTTAAATTTACATCTTTTGGATGTGTATACATAAGAAACCAGACAGTTGGACCCAACTGAGAAGCGAAATAGTGCCAGTAAAACCCCTGTACTTTAGTTGTTTTGTGAACTAATGAAAATTTTTTGTTTCTCTTTCTTCCACACGTGCACTTCAGTTTTAATGCGGATCTCGATATCAACCTGTTGGAGATCAGTGAACCTAAGTACCACAAGTGTGTAAAGACAACTCATGGGAGAATTAATAATGAAATATATATACATAGGTTTCACATCTGGGTCTAGTGTTTACGTTTTTTTATTTCTTAAGTTTACCTACTAATGACCGAAGTGTATTCATTAGAATAAAACTTACATGCGGCTTCAATTGTAAAATTGTATTTAAAAATAAAATATGGAAATAGTTTACCAATTTATAACTCTTATTGCATATAATGATGCACGTCTCAAAAAATCATTCAAATATAAATTTCCTGACTTTATTTTTTTATCTAACTTCAAAATTTGATAAATCTAGATCTTGAAATTTTTAATTAATTTATTCATTGTTAATATTGCCCTTTAAAATCAATCCATTTGGTGGCTCCGGTAATGTCGAGTGCTTATAACACTAAAATTCGGGATTCGATCCTAGGGATAGGCACATAACACATATTCATCCCATTGTGCACCCTTGCTTTTAACAATAAACAAACTTTAAAGTTGCCCCCCTCCCTCAGCGGTATGTCTGCGGACTTATAACGCTAAAAATCGGGTTTTGATACACATAGTGGGAACAACACAGGTAGCTCATTGTGTACTGTTGCAATTAACTGCAAAATATCCTAACTTTAAAGTCAGGTGAGAAATTCGCTTTGCATAATCAGGTAACAGATAATTTACTGCAATCATTTCTGGAAGTTTAACTCAAATACAGAAGTTGAGTACGTCATATCAAAACGATGCTGGAGCCTCACTACGTCGTAACAAACTAAGTAAACACCTCCGGTCATGCTCTGCCTGACGACCGTGCATCTTGACAATAGCTCTGCAGCAAGGTTTTTATTGGTAAAGTCTCAGACATAACGTGTTCATTTCCAAAGCATACCTCTCCCCCTTTAGTTTTTCCATAATCTATCTAGTGTAGGAGTACGATTGCTTCCCAGCACCTTTTTTAACTCCACAATCGCACAGAAATTCATTGCCACTTGACTGGTATGTCTTTTTATGGAATGGCATGAATATCCATTTCATTCTCAGACTACTTGGAGTAGGCGATTATTGGACTTGTATGTCATGGAAGCAACTTTGGTAAACTAGATTTATGTCTCATTTTCCAGATGAAGATCCTTACTTCATTATGTTGCCTGCGATAGATGGTTGATCTTTTCCTCCGAACTTGGTTTTCATGGATCTTCACCTGTTACAAGATGTCGCAGTTATGTTTTTTTTTACCATGGTTCAGAGCACGATTTATTACAGGTCTTTCTGGATTGTCCTCCTGTCCGAAGGGATATCCTCTCCTTGAAAATTCTAAAGCCCTGATCTGACCACATCTTTACTTGTCTGAATGTATGGATATTTTGCATCAAAAAGGGCTGTTACATACCCTTCGTACAAGTGGTCAATTTTCGGTGGTGTCACACACACACACCTACGAAACACCAAACAATGCCTTTTCACCACAACTTTTTATATCAGCTGTGGTTGTCACGTGGTTTACTGTTTAGCATTTTGAAAATGGTTTTAATATAACATAGCAAGCGAGCAGTGTTTGAATCTGTATTATACTACAAAATAATATCTCCAATTAGTCTGTGGGTGTATTATAAGAGTGACAGTATATCCCTTATCGTGGATGGTGGGTGATAGTGTGCTCTCTTCCCTCTGGTCAGTAGTTAAAAATTAGGGATGGCAGCAAATAGCATTAGCAGCTTTACCATAATTATACAAAATAAATATATAGACATATATTATTATAATTAATACTAAAAGTGTTACTCAGCAAAATTCTAGTATAATAATCAGCAGACTTTTAACTCCATCTATTGAGTGATAATATAAAATACAATCTGTAGCGCATAAATATTAACATTTGACAACGACAGATGGCGATAAAGTCCTATTGTAATTTTACCTTTAAGGTGTACATATGAGAGCCTTGACAAGTTATTAATAAAAATAAATGACAATTCTAATAGATTATTCCTTTACTTTAAAGTATTTAGTGAAATGATACCGAAAACTCCAGCCTTGGCAAAATTGAGGTATATAATCTTCCCTTGCTACTCTTATAATATAAATAAATAATACTAATAAAAACTGGGATGTCTGAGGTATTGGGAGAAAAGCAACTGGCTGATATAGTTTCTGCTTTTAGTTGACTTGACATTGGTAGTCAACTAATAGTTATAGATTTCACAGAATCACGTTTCAAAACTGAAGCTGTAGAAGCAAGAATGAACTTTATCTTTAATTAGAGTCGTTAGATGTTGGACGAGTTTGTGAACTGAAGATGTGACTTTTGAGAATTTTTTCTTTCTTTAAAGGTTTAAGTCATACAGATGAGAAAAGATTTTGCAAATTTTGGTTAAAGAAGGTTAGTTAACATCAAAGCACAGATACCTTTGATTATCATGTATTTATCTGTAATCATTCAAGAATGGTCTGTTTACCAATTCGTCATTTAAGTTCAGACAAGAAGAAGTCTGTAAATTTGTACATAACTTAATAATCGAGAAAAATGTCAAAATCTCTTTCATGCTGAACATAAGAAAATTTGAATTGAAATTAAAACAGTTAACTATCAGCAAATAAGCATAAAGGTCACTGTGCTACTTTTAACTAACAAATTTTCCAGTAAAAATGCTTTGATTGTAATTTGACAAATTTCTTTTAGTTGTTTCAATTTACAGTTTACCCATTTATATTTTGGAAGAAAAGTTTATCTAACAACAACGCCCGACTGAAATGGTTTAGGTATGTTGTCCAGTTCATCGAAGCATCTTGCCTACCGCTGTTAATTAAACCACGTATTTTCTTACTTTTTATGTATATGTACTACATAAGCGTTAGATATTGAAGCTAATCAAATAGTAAACCACAATACCTCGATAATTTCATCAAAAAAGTTAATAGTTTCTCTCTCTTTCAGATCGTTAAGAAAACTATTGTATTAAGATTCAGTAAATGATAATAAACTATTATGGAAAAGCCTCCAGAAAAGTTATTTTAAGTTAACGTAGTACTGCATTTGACTGTTCGGATTGCTAACATCGTTTGAAAGTTGCCATATTATAAACATTCCATACTGAGTTGATAAAACATTTAAGTAAAAGTGCTATTCAACGGTAGGAGGTGTAATTACAAATAATTTGTCTCCTTGTACGATTTCCCATGAGTCAAAACTATACAGTACAACTGAGACACATGGTCAGATACTCAGAACTCATAATCTTAGTTATAACCTATTACTAGAAACTTTGTTGACACAATTAATTTGCGAGTATGTAGGATATGTACAAGGTTTTCAGATATTCACGAGTGTTAAGCTTACAATGAGTTGCTTTATTAAATGTCACTCTTATAGTGACATGGTTGTATTGGGTGTGTTTTATTACATGGTCTTACAGACGTAGTCATGTTCTCATCAGTGTATTGATATGATGATTGTGTTGATATTATATCACTATCGTTGAGTTGGGATCGTTACATGAACATGGAATTATAGTAGATATATATACAATACCGTTGTGATACACGATGGTATTATGTACTTGCTATCCTCTTTAGTTAAAACGTACATTTTTCGAACTTCCTATTTTCTTTGAGTTCAGTTTGAAAGCAGAACATCTCTCAGATAAACAATTCAATTCATATTTACTATTACCGTGCAAGAGGCCAGAAACACTTGTTTCTGTCGATAAATATGATAATAGCATGGGAATTCCTGGCCTTGTGCTCAATGTGCAGAATGACTAATGAATTTCTCTCCTGAGGAAAACCTCGACACAAGCAGTGCTCATATGACTGAGGATCATCACGGTGTTGCACAGCCTTTAGTGTTCAAAATCAAGTGGAACAGTTTCTACAAGACCCCAAGGTATTTTCCGTGGCTCATTTTGTGGCCACCCTCAGATGTGTGTGTGAGAGAGAGAAATTTGAGGTGCCAATGGTAGACGACGTCCATCAATAAGAGTTGTTTTGCTACCAGAAGAGACAATATACTTGTAAGGGGTGAGTGTGAATAATGGAGCAGTAGAAAGACTCTCTGGGATGAAAGGCATATTACCTAGGCAACCATGGATCATGAGGTGACCTGAGAAAGTCCTTGTAATTTGACATTATGCAACCCTGGGGTCAGAAGCTAACACTTGCACGTTTACGGCTCCCAGCATCATCCTACTCCACCACACCTCCAACACATACTACTGTCCAGTCCATTGCAGACTACGATTTCATCAAGGAGAGGCTCACACCAAAACCGCGAATAACTGTGGTAAAGGCAAAGCAGATCATCTTCTCAATGATTAAGAGTGTGGACAAGGAAGATTTTTATTAGTTCTACCTGGAATGGAATGGAATTAGAAACAAATGATGCAATGCCTAGTCCTGAGCTTAGATGGACTTGTCCTCAATACCACTGAATATTTGAATGGAGTGAGATATATGCATTCTTACTCAGGTGGTATCCATGATAATGAGGTTTGAGGGGTTAACCCTGGATAAATTGCAGGATATGAGAAAGCCAACACCAGCAATTGTTATAGAAATCCCTAACACGGGCCATCCTGCTTAATTAAAGCCAGTGTGTCAGTTGAGCTCCAATTTTCCTGGGGTAATGAGTGCAGACAGGCTGATTTCCAGTGAATAGTCTGGACCATTTCTGGCTCTTAAGATGTTTGAAAAACATACGCTGACGATGACGATTCTGCCCAGACATCATTCCAGAAGGGATGACCAGAGCCTCTGCTTTGATTGTGGTCTGCTGGAACACGTCTGTACAAATTGCCTTTATTATGCTGGTCAGAAAGATAAATGTAACACTCCTTCCTGGATGATCGCACAGCAGGAGTAGAGAGGCTTGCGGCAAGATGTTGCTTCAGCTATGGAAACCAATGACTGAAAGGGTGTTGCAGCCCTCGTTTTCCAAGTTTGTAAGTTTTCTTTTTTTCAGCAAAATATATGGACAACATTTTGTGAAAACCACGCGATTATCACAGTTTAGGACAGCTGATGTTACTAGATGCAATGTCTAGACCATCAATAGTTTTCATAACTGAACACTTTTGCTACAAGTTCAAAAACTCAGCTAAAAGGGCATTGTGACTCTTTCTTTCCAAGCTATCTAGTTATTTTTGACAGCAAAGCGGTCGTCTGATATTTCTCAAAAATCACTTCCCTTAGTTGAGTAGCGGCTGATGTCCAGAACAGATCGCGAGATACACGAGAAATTCTAATAAGTACACCTGAATGTGCCTAGTACTTCCAAATACAATGAGATAGTTGTGTTCTTTGTGAGCTCAGAAAGTAGACTGAGTGACCATAAATCATAATGTAATAGGAAATGTAATGTATTTAGCCAAAGTGGGCAAATGTATATATTGATATACAAGGAACAGGATGGATTTTAGTTCAGTATTTTGTTTGTTCGAAGTTAAGCACAAAGCTACAGAATATGTTACCTGTGCTCTTCCCACCACGGGTATTGAAACCAAGTTTCTAGCGTTGTAAGTCTACAGACATATCGCTGTACCACTGGGGAGGGGCTTATAAATCAGATGTTGAAAATATCAGCTGAAGAGTTTATAAAATACTTTTGAGTTTAATTTCACTACTCATGGATAGTGGTACATTACTAAAACATCACTATGGACATAGAATTTATGGATGTAGATCATATCAGTTATTATGGTAATGACACACAAGTCTGAGGTGGTCTGTCACAGATACTAGTGTTTGTGATGATATGTAAAAGTTTAAGGTGTATAGCAAGATACATGTATATATATATATATATATATATAGTGTGTGTATGTGAAGTGCTGCATACATGTGTGAAGCTTTATACAAAGTCATCCGTGAGTGTTACATAAGACAAGGTGAATCAGTTACTGAAAACATAACTGCTATGCAACATCTGAATTAAAATACTAGAATTTTATCTGAATATTAAGACCTAGAGTTATGAAGTTAACTGTGGTTATTGGCCTATGAAGCAGTATTAGAAGAAACAGTACACCATGGTTGGAATAATTTAGGTTAGCATCCACGTGGCGTTCAATCTATTTTGGTCACTCGTGCAGTTTCACTCTCATCCCCCTCATTGTTTTCCTACTGGATGTAAAATTTGGCTTGTATAACAACCAGACAGTAGTAGAGGGAAAATAAAGGACTCCCAGGATATTTGTGAACCATCGTCATGACAATCATGAACTGAGAAAGTACAGCTAAGATTTGTAGGTCCTCCAGTAGGACAACGGTAAGTCTTTGGATTTACAATGCTAAAATCAGGGGCTCGATTTCCCTCGGTGGACACAGCAGATATCCTGATGTGGCTTTACTATAAGAAACCACAGACACAGGTTTTGAGTTAAATGATTAATTTTTTATCATACAGTTTTATACTTCAGCATAAAGAGTTATCTTCATTTTTATTACGTACTTCTTTGAAGCTTATTAGATAACTAAAAAAAGGTGTTTTCTTTGAGTTCAGTTTGAAACCAGGACATTGCTTACAATTCAACTTCTCTTTATTCTAACTGTGTTATGGAGCCAAAATCATACTTTTTGGTTATTACAGGTTTGATCACAGTTTTTAAATCAGTGCTCAAATTAAAAAGACTAGTAAGTTCGTTAGCAATTTCTGGCACAAAATGGAATGAACCAAATTTATGTTTTGTGTTACTTAGTACTGATCGTACCTAACGAAGACAGACATGTAGTATGTTCCACCATCAATAAAACTTTTCCTTATGGTTATAAGTCGTTGCTTGCCTACCTATTATTATGTGTCACTTGCATTTCCTTTGTTGTCAAGTTTATTTAAATACTCTGCATCACATTTCTGGAAACTGTATTCTGCAGACACTTATAATTTTTTATTTGGGGATTAGTGTAACTGAATACCACATTAACATATGCAAATCACCTTATAGTAATTCATGTTTGTGTTTGTGAATGCATTTGTCTACAGATTCCTTCTGAAGTTTTGGAGCTATCAGGACTAAACTAGATTCGGGATGGACTCTCGAGGTATTTTTATTTATGTGATTATATGACTTAGTTCCTACTCTTGTTTATTTGGAGGGGGAGCTAATATAAACAGTCAATGATCACTTCACTTCCCCCATAAATTTCGATAGGTTTACACCATTTCCAAATTGAACCGAGTTTTAATCTAAACTAAGTAATGGTACACTCTGAACAGATTGATTTTAAAATGAAATTGATCCCTCAAAAATAAAGAATCGAAAATACATTAAATTAAAAAAACACAAGGTAATGTAAGATGGTCATTAAACACTTTATTTTCACATTCATCTCCCTTATGTTACTTCCCTGATTTACTTCAGGTATTAGTCTCATTGCATCTAACCACAACCAAATTACCACTCTAAGTATAAAAATTTTCTGAGGAAGAATGACTCGAGTCTTCTTACTTCTCAAAAGCTCAATTCTGCTATTACACATTTCGTTCTCAATGCACATCAGTTAAAACCAAATTATACAACACTCGCTCTTTGTCAAGCAAAAGTTCAAGTCTTGTTGAAGACAGACACTGGAAACTACATTCAAAATGTTCTTTTCTTGCTTTAATCATGTTTTTAAAATGAAAGTCACTTGTTACTATATTTTCTGTTTGATATCAATATAACATTTTTTACGGTGTATTAATCTTATTAAAATGAATTTTTTTCTCGTTTTTTGTTTCAGATTTATTTATTATTAGTTAAGCACAAATGTACACAACAGGATATCTGTGCTGTGCTCACCACGGGTATTAAAACTCAGTTTTTAGCGTCATAAACCTTCAGACTTGCCGCTGAGCCACAGAGTAGTCTTTCCTTTAAGAAATATTAACTGTAATAAAAGATTGATAAGCCTAAACCAAAACCATTGAACATTAGTTATCTTTCTTTCAATGACGGTTCTTGTTTACGGTAATTAAGAAGAAAACTGTTTCCTGCAATGCCCTGTTTATTTTTTAACATGTATTTTATTCCTTCATACATATTATATTTGTACTAGTTCATCTTCTTTGTTTATGAAAAACGAAAATATTTACTTTTTTTTTTACTCGTGGCTATTATCACAAACTTAATGTTTGTAATGCCTTCCTTAAGTTTGAGACACATTCTGTGTTCATTACTAAGTACGTGATCAAAATTCTTCACGACCAAAATATTTGCAGTTTAATATTTTACAAAAATATTTTTATCTGCGTGCAATGTTTTTTTTAATATCACGAATTATATAGGCCGGGCCTTCAGGGCGAGGGGAGGCAATAGTTGTGCGACCCATGGCATGGAGAAAACCGTCCTGTTTGGTTTACACGTACAAAAAAAACAAAGTACGAACACAGCGGCGTCTCTGTAGCACCCCTCTTCCAATTTGTTTCTTTTTGTGAGTGTGAGGTGATTAGCATTTTTGTTTGGAATTTGTAAAATCATTATATCCATTTCTTGAAGTGTGACAGTGATTCGAAATAAACACGCAATACAGAAGGGGAGAACATCTTTACAAGTTTTATTAAATGCTACCATAATATGAATGACATCTTACTGCCGCATATCTGTTTTGAACTTGTTTATTGGTCCTTTTGGTGGGTTGGGAGGAGGTTTTTTTTTAGCTTTAGAAGATAAAAATTTAAATGTTATTAAGGCTACTATTTAATACATGGGGTTGGAGGTGATTAACGCAGTTGAGTACGGCAGTCAAAAGTCAATTCGTAATACACACAAAGCAAGTTTAAAAATATTTTTATTGTTTCCGCTTTTGGGTTTAAAAAAAACATCGAAAACAGGTTCCGGAACTCAGATCCTAAAATATTTGGCAGAAATTAATCACTGCTTATGTGTGTTTTTGTCACAAAAAAGACACTGGTTCTTTATACATTGTCTTCACAATGATTCAAGTACCCTCAGTCGTTACCGTGGACACAGCGGCAAGTCTGCGGACATGTAACACCAAAACGCGGGTTTCGATACCTGTGGTGGGTACACCACAGATACCCTTTGTGGAGCTTAACAACAAACAAACAAACTCTAACTTTATATTTATCCAGAATTGTTTGATTAAATACCAACAAAAAATATCTAATGATACAATGCCGCCAAATTTCGGGTCCTGGGGAAAGTTTTGATTAGCCCTGTCCACAATCACATTTGACCGATAAAATTTGGACTTTAGTTAACTTAGATAACGGGATCGACAATGTTAGCTTTTGGTACACATAAGTTATTTAGATTATCATTTTGATTGCAAAGTATGAATAGTCAGACGTGAAATCTGATTTTTTGTTGTTGTTGCTGCTGAAAATGAGTGAAATAGATAAATAAACCTACAGGAAGCAATTGTAAGCCTAAACTTTGTAGCCTAATCTACTAACAGTTGTAGTAAGAATGATATTATGTGATGAAATAATCCTAAAAATCCACGCTACTTTAATCCAGTTTTTGATAGTATATTAGTGACATCGATCGCGGTCAGGTGGTAGTGTACAAGTCTTAAAACACTCTCTGGATGACCTCTTTTCTGGAATGTGGGTGGCACGAGTGTTACATCATCGAACTGGTTCCACAACAGCGTCAGATAACTGAAGTATTTCAACTGTAGCAAAAATAATATCAACACCTCCTCCACAAGACAAGGGGTATAGAATCGGCGTTGACCCCAGGGTTGATTATCAACTTGAGTCAAAGTTAGACCTTCTGTAGATGTTTTTTGTGGATTTTTCCCAATAGATTAATCATTCTGATGCAAATCAGTTATGCTAATTTCTCAATTTTAAAGTGATTGGATAAAATAAAAACAAATCTATAGCATGTTTAAGGGTTTACCATTAAATAACCCTAATCAATCCCCCGGAATCCACTTTTAAATGTCAAGATTTTAATACCGTAAAAACTAATTTAAAAAAATCAACAGATCGTTTGAAATATATTAGGTTGTCAAGAAATTATTATCGCGTTTTGATACACTTTCATTACCCCCCCCCCCCAAAAAAAACGTCCATCACGTATAATAGTTAAACGAACCGCCTAAACACCACGTTAGTGTAGCCTATATAATGTGTAAAGTTTAGTATACTCTAATCCCTGGCCCGGCATGGCCAGGTGGTTAGGGCGCTCGACTCGCAATCTGAGGGTTCGTATCCCCGTCACACCAAACATGATCGCATTTTCAGTTTCAGTCGTGAGGGCGTTATAATGTGCCGGTCAATCCAACTATTCGTTGGTAAAAGAGTAGCCCAAGAGTTGGCGGTGGGTGGTGATGACTAGCTGCCTTCCCTCTAGTCTTTCACTGCTAAATTAGGGACGGCTAGCGCAGATAGCCCTCGTGTAGCTTTGCGCGAAATTCAAAACAAACAAATAAATAATACTCTAATCCCTTTGGGAGCATATCATCTGTTGATGGCGCCCCCATAAATTACAAGCATAAATAAATAAATAAAATACTCTAATCCCTTATAGTGATGGCACACGACGAGACACACATTCGGCATGTAATGCTGTTTGAATACAAGAAGGGAAACAACGCCTCTGTAGCCACAAATAATATCAAAGAAGTTTATGGAAATATTTTGAACGTTCGTAAGTGTCAACGATGGTTCAGCAAATTTCGTTCAGGTGATTTTAGCCTTAAAAACTGTGATGGCAGGGGCCGACATGATGGGATTGATATTGATGATTTGAAGACACTTGTTGAGTTTAACCCAAGGCAACACACTCGTGAAATGACCTGTCTCTCGTGAAACAATACGTAAACATCTAAGGAATATGGGAAACTCCATAAAGAAGGTGTTTGGGTGCCTCACGAACTCTCTGATGATCATCGTTTCCAACGTGTGAATGTTGCTTCGTCTCTTCTAGCGCGTAATGTCCGTGAACCATTTTTGGACAGAATTGTCAGCGGTGATGAAAAATGGATTCTCTATGCGAATATTAAACGCGAAATACAATGGCTCCGTCCTATACAAAACCACCTCCAACCCCAAAACCTGGACTCCATCCGCATTTGGTGGGACATCGAAGGAGTAATTCGCTTCGAACTCTTAAATCCACAGCGAACTATCAATGCAGAGATCTATAGCCAGCAACTGGAACGTTTAAATCAAACCCTTAATCAGAAACGCTCTTCACTCGTCAATTGGGAAGGTATTCTTTTTTCTCCACGACAATGCACGTCCTCATGTGGCACGTTGGATGCAACACAAGATTATGGAGTTGGGTTGGGAAATTTTACTAATGAAGCTCTAATCCGAAAGTTTAGTTCGTCGTTAAGAAAAATATGTTGATAAAGTGTTGCTCGTAGCACTAACCTAAAACATATCGAGCAAACAGCTAAACATTCTATTATAAAGTGTGTAATTTTCTCTTTTAACTTCCTGATGTGTAATTCTAATATTTAACTATCTACCAGTCTATCTATATAAAATAAAGTTCAAAACGTGTTTCTTAAGTTACAACTTTCTAGAGACAAAACAAATGTTATATCGGATCCCTGGATAAATCTGTTCTTTGG
Source organism: Limulus polyphemus (assembly GCF_000517525.1). NCBI lineage: Eukaryota > Metazoa > Arthropoda > Merostomata > Xiphosura > Limulidae > Limulus > Limulus polyphemus. Next base: position 490,317 of record NW_013665713.1, read on the forward strand.
CTAAAAATAATAAAACGGAGCTGGATAAGCTAGAGATTTGAAATTACTAAATTTCAAACTATTCTTAACTTTGTTCTTAATTTTAATATTCAATAACAAATTGAATAAGTTACAACTAAATAAATTCGCTTTGGATCATTTGATTTATACTTTCTTATCTTGAAATGAACGTTATATATGTATGTATGTGTGTGTGTGTATTAGAACTTTATCAACGATAAAGAAGCCACTGTGCCTATGATGGTTTCTGCAGCCGGTAACTCGACCACAGATGTGTCTGTTTTGCATGGAAGTTTCTTTTATGAAATATTTTACGTTAACAGGATTCAAGCGAGATAACAATACAATTCAGAAACCGAACTGTTCCACACCCAAAAATTACTGCATCATATTCGGATTTCAGATCGTTTATGAAGTAACACATTTCGTATAGAGTTAGCACAGTCTACTGAGTAGCTGTGAATGAGATTGGACACAAAAAAAACATAAGTTTAGAATATTTATAAATTGTCAGGGGTCAACTTCTCATAAACAACACGAGTAAAAAATAAAATAGAGAGGGGGAGGAGGTGGCGACGCTCTTTCCAGCTGCCCTTTAAACTTTATTACCTGAAATATGCCGCCTACTCTACTGTCTTGTAAAGGTTAACTTGAACTTTACATGTGAGCCCAAAGGTGTTGAATCAATACGCACGTTTTCTCATTCATATCTTATTTATATCATACAATAAGAAGTTAACGATTCATCATTCAAGTATATTCTACTCTCGTGTATGAGTTATGTATGATAAAAGACAGCAAGGAGGCGTTAAACATATGACCTATTCACAGTGTCTAGTGTGTAAGCGCAAAGGATCGATACTTCCTTCCATATACTGCTTGTGTTGGAGTTTATCAAATATATCTAACTTTTATTAGACATGGTTTTTAAGCTATGTTCAACAATTTTGGGAAGAACGTATGAATCGTACGACTATTAGTATTTATGATGTTATAAAAGTTTCAATAATTCCAAATTAATTGAGGTATGTAATTTCATCATTATATTCGGAAAGATTATTATATACAAAAAATCCAACATATTCCGTATCTTTAAACAATTAAAGAGAAATTATTACGTAATTTCATTAATAGATTACATTACACGGATTACATTAGAAAAAATGTGAACCGAACAAAATGGTGAATTAGAATTATTTTTAAAAACTGGATTCAAGAATGTCGATGGTTTATTATAGATCAAAATATTGTGAAATTTCCTCTTTTTGAATAATTTATTAATCTTTTCCTTTCCTGTGTATATTTACATTTATATGTTTAACAATTATTGTATGATATACTGTATTAAGTAAATGATAGTTGATGATGTGATTTTTAACAATTACTGTATGATATACTGTATTAAGCAAATCATAGTTGATGATGATGTGATTTTTAATAATTACTGTATGATGTACTGTATTAAGTAAATGATAGTTGATGATGTGATTGAAACTTGCAAAACAACAGCTTGAATGTTTTAATAAAAGTATTCAAAATTAATTTAACATTTTACAACTATTACTTCTGAGGTTGTTGATTATAGTTAAAGGAAATCGTTATATTAAAATATCCATTTTCACTACGTAATAGTATGTAATAATTATCTATAGACGTTATGGATAAGAGTGATAAATTGATCGTGTAAATAATGGATAAATACGTTCTTGTTTCCTCATTAAAACTGGTTGTTTGGTGTCAAACTTGTAAAAACTGGTTTGGTTCTTTTAATAAAAAGTAACAAAAAAGTATCTACCTATCTATATATTTACTCTCCTATTCAACCATTTATTACCTATTTAGTCCTCCATAAGTACGATAAGTGAAACGTGAGAGCTTCTTATTAGAAATGGATGGTTCGTGCGCGTAGCGTGAGGAATGCGGTGGGTGCGATTGTACCCCTAAATTGCACCCATGTATAAATAAAACATGTTTGAAATTTGTAAAAAAAAAAAGAAGTTTTGGTTAATCGTATTTAATTAAAAATGATTTGAATATAAGAACTAACTGTTTGTCATTTTTATTAGTTTGTGATGATGAACGAAACTTTCCTGAAATATCTTTAATTAAATTTATTATCTTATTGTGACACATTTGACTTCGTTACCTGTTAAACTGAAGGGGAAGAAAAATAATCTCGAATGTAACGCGGAGGAAAGGTTCAAAGAGCACAAGGCTTGGCCGTAGTCTTCACTTTGTAAAATACCTTGGATAAATTAGAAATAAGTAAGAAAAGTGTTCAATGCACAGAGAAGGAAGTTAAATTGTGTCTGTAAGTAATGTTTCATTTGAAACAAACTCTCTTGTTTATTTTGTCTAAATTTTTAGTGAGTTACTTTATTACAATGTATTCAAGAATTTCCTATTCTATAAAACTAAAGTATTATTTGGACGATGGAAATGTTTAATGTATGTAGTTTATGCTAACATATCATAACGTGGCTTTGAGAGACGAGCAGCAACCCGCCCACCTCCTCAAAAATATTGTTAGCTCAAAATCCTAACGCATACTATTCCGTCTTGATGATGACAGAAGTGTTAATACCTTACAAACTATAAGATCTTTGAAAACGATGTTTTTATCTTACCTATAACAAAGTTGCTTGATGTTATTATTCTAGCCTCGTAAAAACGTCGTATTTTTGTTTTTTAACGTTTTACGACAGAAAAAAAAAGTTTAGGAAAACCAAGTGAGCGGATCATTCGTCACATTTTTCCAAATACCTCAATTTTAACAGTTGAATTATTAATTTCGAGATTCAGCTCTTCGGTAATTTCAGGGGGTTCCTCTCCATTTCAGTAAGGTGCCATGTTTCTAAGACGTCCTGCATTATTAGAAACCTTATGCTGTATATATTATAAAGTAATTACTTTAAAAATCAAAGATTCGTGGTTAAGAGGTGCTAAATAAAATAAATTAACACTTTTCAGGCATTCTTTTATATTACCATTAAATTACAGTAGGAAATTATTTTCCTTTTATATCACAAATCACTAGTTAGATGTGTTGATTTTTCAGAACTCTTCGATTTTATTTTAAGTTTACTTTGCTTTTCATAAGTATAATTTATCCTAATGTGCATAATTCTTAATTTTGTTAATATTAATAAAGTTTGATCAAAGTGATAAATACTTAAAGAATGACCTGTTTTACTATTCTGACCAATATGTTTTTCGTAAAGATGCAAGTGTAGAGTATTATAGTTTCTAATTGGAAAACATTCAAATTATTTCATTCTTATGATTTGTTGATATGAAATACAGAAATGTATTTGTTAATTTAAAGTTATATATCACCTACACATCCAATAAAAATATCAATAAAACTATAAAGGTACTTAAGATATAAGAGCGTATAATACGTAAGCTAAATGACGTTGAACTAAAGTCAGGAAAAGTCTTTTGTAAGAAGCGATGTTAACAGGCATGAAAGGTGAAAAAGGTGAAAGTTTGAGTTCACGAGTTCGTTTAAGGGCAAAGGTGCACATTTGAGCTCTGCCTATCACAGCAGGGATCGAGCTCCAAATTTTATTGTTATCATCCTTCAAGTTTACCACTGAGCCACTGGAAAGGAGCAAAATGTCTGAGAAATACATCATTCATTACACAAATCAAATTGAGCATGGAAACTAGAAACCACCACTTTTAAATACATGACGTTGTTTAATGGCTCCAGCTGTATTAAGTTTGTTTGTTTATAGTTTATTTTAATTATGCACAAAGCTACACAAGGGCTATCTATGCTCTGCCCACCACGGGTATCGAAACCCGGTTTCTAGCGTTGTAAGTCCGCAGACATACCGCTGTGCCACTGGGGGGTCGCTCTATTAAGAGTTTATCGTTTGTGAATAATACAAATATCTGTTTGTCAAATATCAGTAGATATTTTGTAAAATGGTTCAACATTTCAACGCTGTTTTGTGCGTTATTAAAGACGAGTTCTGTACTGCTATGTCTATTTGACAAAAATAGTGGTTGTGAAGAGATAAGTGAGTTGTAATTATCATAGACACGACTTAGAGCCTGTAAAAATATAGAATTATGAAATTACCAGGATATAAAACTCTATTTTAGGTTAATCATACTTCTTCAGATTTGTGTCATATATTTTTCTTATCCATTAACTTTACTAAACATACTTATTTCACAAACGCTAAAAACATCAATTTGCAAATAATTAAACAGACGTTCCTTTCTGACGAATAGTTACATCGAAATGCATTTGATAACGTTGCTCACGGATGTCCGTGATTAAACTATTAGTTGATGATCTTTTATTGTCAAAGACCTTGAAGTTTTATACGACCACAATTGCCTAAACAGACATTTGTATATTTATCACCTTGTATCAGAAGGAATTTATATACCGCAAAATTCTTTTCACTGTAACTAACAAGCTCGGGTTGAATAGAACCCGTTTCTTGATAGATTGATGGCATTCACTCGTTAGATAACTGCCTGGCCTGCCGTCTATCGGCAAACCACTGAACCTTCCCCAATCAGGCCGGTTACCATAAAACGATGCATGAGTTGAATCCAAGCAACAATTCTTGCCGGATGTTGACACTTCAGACGGCTACAAACCACCGCTAAGGGAATTAATCTATGCTTTCTATTGAAACCATTTGAGGAAACTTGGGATAATGTTCTTTAGTAGAAATTCAGAGGCAAAAGCACAATTAATTTATGAACTAATATACTTCCTTTGAGTAACACGACTTCCGGATGGCTCTATCTCCTGTAACAAGTAACGGTGTGACTGGACGGAATGACCATAACAATCGACCAAGAAAATTGAGTTTGCAAGTGGTATTTCCTCGGCCTTCACTTTCAGGTTATGCTGCTGCAATCGAGAATGCACGAGAGGCTCAGATGGCAGGTGTACGACGCCGCAAGCTAAGCAGGGTGACTCACAAACTATCTACAACAATCGGTTGGCGCGCGGTAGTCTCACAGGATGAAGTTATAAGTCAGGCCCAGAGTCTTTGTAGCCGCTACCTCCGCTTGAAATTGCGTTCGTGCATTGCAGTGCACAAGAAACTTGGACTCCAACGCTTGAGAAGCCTCAGTAAGATCTCCAACGACCCTATTCTAACAGAGGTGGGAGAGCAACTGCTCCACATGGCAGGACTTCTCGAGCGACAGAACCCTCGCCTTTTTCACAGTGTTGTGGACGGCGTAGGAATACAGTCAATAACCTCAGAATCAGCAATGCTAAATCTATTCCGGGCTGTAGCTGATGAAGTCTTGCGACAAGACATTTCTTGGGGACGAATCATTGCTCTATATTGCGTTGCTGGAGGACTAGCTCTTGACTGTGTCCGGCTTGGACATCCTGAATATGTGTTGAATCTGGTGCAAGGTATGGGTTCTGTAGTAGAAGGTGACGTAGCGACCTGGATTGTTCAGCAGGGTGGTTGGGTAAGTAGTTACTTTCAGAATACACTGGTGGCTTATCATGTATATTATAATTAAAGACATAATCTAAACACTGTAAAGGCTGAAGTATACCATCACGTACAAGAAAAGGAAGGTTTTTTCTTTTAATTTTTAGGCCCATTGCTATCCATAAGCTAAGTTAATGGTATCACTGATAACGCTCCTCTATGCGCAATGGATGTCCATCAAACCTTGGTCTTTTATCTATAAAATAATCCCATTTTCAGATGTTATCGAAGGCAATCTAAATTTCAAAATTTAGTAAAACTATCATTACGGACGAAAATAATTTGCCACTGAATGCAGGAGCATCGCTTGTTACAGCCCACCGTGGTCACGTGATGCTACATTCCAGAGGTATAAAAGTCACGGCAAATAACTGAAATACAATTTTTTCATTTCTTAACAATCAGTACTGTCTTGTGATTGTTTTTGTTTTTTGTTCACCCGAACATTTTGAAATTTTAAATTTAGTCGCACAATAGACTATCGACACTGTTGTAGTAATCGTAATCGAACCCAGAATTCTAGTGTTTTAGAAGAATATTTTCGCTAAAATTTGAAAATAAGCAATTTGAAGTAGATCTACGCACAACAAAACTAATGGAAATTCTTCACGTTTAAGAAATATCAGACACATAAGAAAAGTATTGCTGTTAAAGCCACAAACATTGATAACATGCTTATTCAGTGGAAGACTATGAGTTATAGATGCAAATAAACGTTTGTACTTACCTAATGAATCACATTCATGAATGTAATTTGTTTGTCTGCTTCGGATATTCGCGCATGGCTGTGCAAAGAATGTCGGTGCCAAGTGTCCCTAATTTTCAACTATTAGATTGAATGTTGTTGTTTTTTCTTTACTGTTTGAAAAGCTACACAATGAACTATCTGTGCTATGCACACCACGGGTATCAAACCCGGTTTTTAGCGTTATAAGCTTTTAGACTTATCGCTGTGCCTCTGGAGGCAAGTTACATGGAAGACAGCTAGTAAACAGCATCCACCGTCAACTCTTGGGCTGCTCTATCAAATCGTGAGATTTTACCGGCGTTATTTTAATGCAGACATAATCCCAAGGTGCTGAGCGCGACTCAACTACAAATGGACACAATCCATGAATCCAATATTCGATTAGACCATTGGCAGTGAGTAGTGCTGGATAGCCGTCTTCCCTCTAGGGATGGTTAGTTCTTGAGCATCTTTACACGAAGTTCAACAAAAAGCAAGCCTTTTTCTTTTCTTTTTTGTCTTTTCAAGCTGAACTCTTTTTTTTAAATATTATATGCACCAATCAATCTCCTTAAAAGTTGTTGTGGTTAACCTTTCGTATTTTTAGAATTAAAATTGTGTAGAATATTTCTCATTTTATTTTCGCTATTCTATATGTTTTCAAACATTTGGTTTATTAGGGTTATTTATGTGCAGTTCTATTATAAGTGAGACCCTGTCCATTATACATGTTTTGTACCTTTTGAAATTGAAATTTTCGGATTTTCATTTTTAACTACTGTGAACGCTATGCTTTTTCTCTCATCACCTTACTATACCTTTCTGATTTCAATACACTAAATCAGTGTTTTCCCGATTTTATATAGTGGTGCTCCTTAACTCAGCAAAATTTCATTACGCCCCCTTCATTGGTTTGGTTTGTTATGAATTTCGCCCAAAGCTACACGAGAGCTATCTCCGCTAGCCGTCCCTAATTTAGCAGTGTAAGACTAGAGAGAAGGCAGCTAGTCATCACCACACACCGCCAACCCTTGGGCTAATCTTTTTACCAACGGATAGTGGGATTGACCGACACATTATAACGCCCCCACGGCTGAAAGGGCGAGCATGTTTGGTGTGACGAGATTGCGAGTCGAGCGCCCTAACCACCTGGCCTGCCCCCCTTTTCGTAAGTGATGACAGCAAAATCAGCATTTGATTACTTGTTTTTAATATTTTTGTTAAATGAGAAATAAATATGAGAGCAAAAATAAAAACAAAAGCTTTGAGAGCAAAATGATAGTTTTTTTTAGGTTATCGTCGTTTCCAGCTCTTCTGTTTCTTCCGTCGTTATTTTTGGGCTCTCCAGCCAAAAGGCTGCCCCCCCCCCACTCAGCCACCAGTACGCGCGCCCCAAAGACTGGAAAACACTGCATTGAATAACGTTAATGACATCTTACAATATTAATATTTCCACTTAATAGCTAAATATCTTATTTTTCAATTACTACCTATTTTATATTTCTTCATTAGCAGTTACGTTATTATTAAAATTTCTGATCAAAAGTAAACTGACTAAAGTAATTTAAAAATAAAATATATTGACTAAAATACTTAGATGTGATTCATTACACCAGAAAATTAATGCTGTTTGAATACAAGGAGGGAAACAACCCCTCTGTAGCCACAAATAAAATCAAAAAAGTTTATGGAAATGTTTTGAACATTCGTAAGTGTCAACGATGGTTCAG
>NW_013665713.1:499014-502596 GCF_000517525.1 Limulus polyphemus
GGGCCATTAGCAGACAAACTGCCCTTGTCCAGGTTTACTGATGAAGGATGGAATTCTACGAATCCCATGTAGCTCATTAACATATGAGGATTGTTGTTGTTTGTTATTAAGCACAAAGCTACACAAAGGGCCATATGAGCTTTGCCCACCACGGGTATCGAAACCCGGTTTCTATTAGGTTGTCAAGAAATCAATGTCGCATTTTTTAACCCCCCCCCCCAAGAAATGGAAAAATTATGTATTATAGTTAAACTAACCGCCTAAACGTCACATTAGCGTTGCCTATATAATGTGTAAAGTGTAGTATACTCTAATCCCTTATAGTGATGGCACACGACGAGATACACATTCGGTATGTAATACAAGAATACAAGAAGGGAAACAACGCCTCTGTAGACACAAAGAATATCAAAAAAGTTTATGAAAATGTTTTGAACGTTCGTAAGTGTTAACGATGGTTCAGCAAATTTCGTTCAGGTGACTTTAACCTCAAAAACTGTGATGTCAGGGGCCGACATGTTGGAATTGATATTGATGCTCTGAAGACGCTTGTTGAGTCTAACCCAAGGCAACACACTCGTGAAATGGCCCTGAAATTGCATGTCTTTCATGAAACAATACGTAAACATCTAAGGAATATAAGAAAACCCCGTAAAGAAGGTGCTTGGGTGCCTCACGAACTCTCCGATGATCATCGTTTCCAACGTGTGAATGTTGCTTCGTCTCTTCTAGCGCGTAATGCCCGTGAACCATTTTTAGACAGAATTGTCAGCGGTGATGAAAAATGGATTCTCTATGCGAATGTTAAATACCAAATACAATGGCTCCGTCCTAGACAAAACCACTTCCAGCCCCAAAACCTGGACTCCATCTGCATTTGGTGGGACATTATTAGGTGGTGAAAATGCCACAAAAAAGCATAATTTTAGGATCTTTTGACAATTACTCCGCCGTATTTTGGCCAACTTATATATAATTTGTTACAAAGACACTTTTTTACAGGTTCCAAACAGAGATATAGTGAGGAAAGCACAACTAGGGATTTTCGTGAACTATTCATGTGTATGTCAATCAACTTATATGGGATTTGGTACAAAGATACCTTCTTGCAGATCCTAAGCAATGATACAAACAGTTTTCAATTTGTCTCTGTTTTTCACGAGTTTTATGGTGTCAAAATTGGCCATGTTGGGATAGCGTGGCGGAGACATGTCGCATCAGCCCGCGAATGTTGGCTTCTTTAATTAACGAAATTAGTTTTAAACACCAATAATATTTTTCACTAAGCTTTGAACGTAACGATCGAGTTATGTTCTTTTCTGAGTCGCGATAGAATGCAAAGAAGAAAAAGTCTGAAGAAAAAGTCTGAAGAAAAAGTGAATTTAACTCGTAACCATAAGATATACTGTGAAATATAACAATACAAATAATAACTTCGAAAAAGCAATAGGACCAATAGATGCTGCTCGGAAAAATGCAGCCACGGCCACAAATTGGAGAGCGCAAACCATGGACTTTCGGATCCACAGTCCGGTACGCTGAACAGTAACCTACACCCAGTCAAGGCACGATACTGTAACTTCCCCTCTCATCATTTTTTTATTCCAGCTAACCTGGCATTATGGCTAGTGTAACGGGAGGATGAGAGAGACAAGACACCTTAAAATTATTGATAATGTCAGCATTTCCTAGTATCAGATGTATTCTGCAGATCCTACTCTAACGCTTCGAAAGACGCATTTTTCATAACATCTGTTCACAGATTTGAAAAAACAACAACAGCAACAATTAACATTTAACGATCTTTAGAGTGAAGTACAATGTGCTAGCATATTACCTAATCGCACAATGAAGATATATTTTATAATATAGAACACATGAGGTAAGTAGTTTAATATGGCGTTTTTACTATAAATCAGTATTCTTAACCGAGACTTGAAGAATTTGTTTTTTCACGTGGAATGACACGTGTTTCGAAAATTTTTTAATTTGTTTTGGAGGGTGGGATTAGGGATAAACGGGAAGAATCAGTGATAAAAAAAATTATTGTAAACACTATTTTATTGCAAATGGAAAAAGAAATTTGTTATCAAGACGTTGTACTGGTTAAACAACAGTGGATTGTAAAGAAAGTTACTCATTAGAGACTTGTCACACACACACAAAATATCGAAAAGTTATAAATATTGTAGTTTTTCTAAGTGAAGCTTAACGTTTTTATGAAAATTCAGTCTGTATGATCATGAATGCTAAGCTCATGAAAACAAACTATTTTAACACTTCTCCATAAGAATGTAAATCGTGCTATATTAAGCATTTTTAATGAAAACAGTTTTGAGTAACAATGATATTTTTTATTAAACTTTAATAGTTGTATTTTTGTATATACTTAATTGGTTTGTGTTCAAAGTGTTCTCCGGTAGCCACCTTTTTAATAAATGTCACAACTCGATTAGAGTAGCCCAACATTTGGCAGTTGGTGCTGTTGACTAGCTACCTTTTCTCTAGTCTATCACTTAAAAACTATGGACGGCTAGTGCGGGTATTACTTGTGCAGCTTTGCATGAATATCTGAAACAAACCAAACCAATTAAACCTTTTCAGAAAAACGTAGGTAATATATCCAGTCAGCAAAAAATGTAGATCTATCTAGTCAACTTTCAAAATCCAGTTCTTTTGGATTTTTCAGTTCAACGTAAGTAGAGAGTGTAAAAGGAAAAACGCAGCATTATTGCTGACAGTATATGCCCCCCCCCCCTCATGTGTCCTAATTAACAGTGACAGAGATGAATTGTTACAAACTTTAAAAAGACTAGCCGATGACGCATGACTGACTGAGGTTGCATTATGTAATGTTGTTAGAAGAAAGTTGACAAGAATCAGAGTAGAAACACTGGAATAGTTTGCACTTACTTTTGGCTCTATTTAGTATCGACATGAAGAAAAACACAAAAGAAGTTATTAGTAATAATAATAATAAGCGAGGAAAATAAGTAATGCGTTCCTTTTCTTGTTTGTAGAAGCAGTATTTTATGAAAAAAACTGCCTCAAAATGTTGGGTTTTTGTACTAGTTTTCAGGGTCAACAAGTTTCGACGTGATTGTATTTATTTAGTAACCATGTGCTTCTAGGTGATACAGAGAACCAAATACTTTATTCTTAAGTTGATCGCCAATAGTTAACCATCCATTGATCTCCAACAAAATAAGACAACTCAGAGTACTGGCAGCTGTACCGATGCTGTTTAAAAATCACACAGCAAGTGCAACAATACAATTTCTTTGTGTGGATGTACAGTGTAGCAAGGGATATATGTACTGAAAGGTCATGTAATACATCATAAATTATGGAATTGTATTTTCCTTGTGTATGTAATAACACGAAATTATGGAGGTGATCGTATTTTATTGAGGGCAGTGCATACATAAGTTTGACAAAACATTTCCTCACAAGCTTCCTTTATTAAGCGATCTAAATGAGCATTTGTCTGAAATAATTTTTACACTAATGACTGATAAAACAAAGATAACCTATATATGACCTTTAGTAACCTGTATAAACATTAAACTAGGATTTTACACC
>NW_013665713.1:502791-505606 GCF_000517525.1 Limulus polyphemus
AATATTAAACTAGGATTTTAAACTAATGATTGATAAAACAAAGATAACCTACACATGACCTTTAGTAACCTGTTTAAATATTAAACTAGGATTTTAAACTAATGATTGATAAAACAAAGATAACCTACACATGACCTTTAGTAACCTGTTTAAATATTAAACTAGGATTTTACACTAATGATTGATAAAACAAAGATAACCTATACATGACCTTTAGTAACCTGAATAAACATTAAACTAGGATTTTACACTAATGATTGATGAAACAAAGATAACCTATACACTCCTAGTTTAATGTTTATACAGGTTACTAAAGGTCGTTGTTTTAATAAAAATAAAGTTTTTTTTTGCGTTCTACGTGATTAGAGAGTCATTACCGTAACAACTAGCGATGTTTAGAAAACGCTTGGCTTTTGATAATCTCAGCACGTTCATACTTTTTCTGTTTAATGAAGGTTTAGTTCTACTCTTCATTAACACAATTCTTCACGTATACAGTCTACTCGACTTTGTAAATGGTAAATAGTAACTCGTACGTGAGAGAATTTCATGTTTTTTTTTAGAATTGTGCTAAAGTATATCGGTATTTTGACAGTTTTTTTATCTTTAATGTTCAAATCACTTTTGTATAATATACTTACTAGCTGTTTGAATTTCTTTGTTCATCTATTATAAATGCCGTCATCCCAAAACCTACAATGAAGCAATAAGTTTTTAGTATTTATTTTATTAACAGTTTTTTTTAAATGTAACATTCTTAAACACATGAACCCATCTTTATCTTTTGATTGGGCATTATAAAATCAACAAAAACAAAAACAAAAAACAGTTATAGCAGTGAAATTAGTCAAAACCAATCTTTTTTTTCTGATAAAAGATAGATAAGAGACACGGTTTCAAACATATAAATCAGATCAAATGGGTACAGATTTACGGTTCATTAACATCAAAATTGTATAATTATAATGTTAAAACTCCCAAAATAAAAACTTGTGAGGAAAAAGAGAGTCTAATAAACATGGTACCAAGTTTTATTTATCTGCTTTTAAATGCTTTAAGTATCTGAGGGGATAACATGGATCTGAATTTTTTTGGCAACAGATAGAGGCATATTTGAGCAATAAACGCCACCTAACTATATAACTATATTAATGGACTTTATTAATGGACTTATTTAAATTATTATGGCACATTCCCTTTCAACGATGTCTAGTTAACGAAAAGGCCAGATTAATAAAACAATTTATAAAATGAAGATTGATAATTATAACAAAAAGCAAGCTTTCTATCTTAGCTAGTGAAGAAATAAGCCCGGAGCTGAAGACAGGAACTTACATAACGAGTTAAGCCAACGAAACACGTTTATTACACCAATTCCGCCCACGTACGACCACGATTTTTCTGGTTGCGGGTCAAAGTGTACTTGAGGAAGTAACTATAAATCTGACATGTGTCTGCCCATACAGGAAACACTGAAGCTAGTTTGAGCGCGAACTAATATAATTAATATCAGAGGTCGCATTAAAGTTAAAATAGTTCAAGCTTACCCATGTTGTTAACAACTATATATAATATGTTCCTTAATGAGAAATAATTCTCTCTCTCGATCTGAGGTTTCTGTGTATGAAACATAGACAGTATGGCAATCAGTTGATATTACTGAACAAGTTTGGCTACAGCTTTTTTATATATGCATTATAACCAAAAACAGTTCCATATACTTCAATAAAATTTAACAAAACTCAGGAACATTTATTTTTAGACAAACTAAGAATGGGGTAAAATATAAAGGTTGGTTTTAGTACTTACTTTTTATATTTTCAAACATTCAATATCTGATTATCTTATTATTCCCATATAATGGAGATAGAAAACAACCATGCATAAAATACATGTTTGTGTGGTGAAAACACAAAATTAAAGTTTAAGATATGTAAAGTTTTCGAAGATGATATTAAGTGTTAATATTCAAATAAAAACAACGATTAAAACAAATAGAAAAATGGTGCCCGGTATCTATTGTGTGGTGGAATTCGTAACGAGAATAGTGAATGAAATATGTAAAGAGGGGATTTTTATGAACAGATCAAATATAAAAAAATGCGTTTTTTTTTTAACTGAGTATGATGGTCTCAGTTTGAAACATATAACTGTAAATAAGCTTGCTCATATGCAGTTGCCGTGACATTAAAATATTACTTGACTCTATGTTGTCCTGGTCACTTTGTACATACATAACATCGCTTACGGAGGAAGACGAACACAAAACAAGAGAGAGAGGCTAACGTCACATGAATTTTTATAATACAACAGATTTTATGCGTCCTTTCCAGTCGTTGAAACCTGATTTGATCATTAAAAATATGAATGTTGTTGCTGAAAAATGCCGATATCTTTTCCCATGAGACAGTGACAACACTAGATTGTATCGAGAGTTTCACAGCTTTCTTGTTACTAGGCGAGAAAGAGTACAAACATATAAGACTGCTAGAGTATTGTGCAAATCTTAAGTTTCGGTTGACAAACCACGACAGTCTGTATTTTATTTTGTTTGTTGTTAAGGCCAAAGCAACACAATGAGCGATTTGTGCCATATCCACGGCAAGGAAATTAACCTCGGATTTTAGCGTTATAAGTCTTCAAGCTTACCGCTGAGCTACCAGGAAATCAACCACGATAATAAAAAAGTTTATTTGATTTGCTTGTTTCTTTTATTGAATTTTATGCAAAGCTACAGGAGGACTATCTACACTAGCCGTCCCTAATTTCGAAATGATAGACTAGGGGGAAGAAAACTAGTCAATAAAATCTGGCA
>NW_013665713.1:506023-522556 GCF_000517525.1 Limulus polyphemus
CAGTAAAATCTACCACCAACTCTTGGGTTTCTCTTTACCAAAGAATAGTGGAATTGATTGTCGCATTATAACGCCCTCACGGCTGAAAGGGCGAAAATGACCGGCGATAGATTTCGATCCCACGATATTTAAATTGTGAGTTAAGCGACCTAACCACAAGGTTATGCCTGCCAGGCCTGGTCTAGACGTGGATAAGTAAAGTAAGCATACAAAAAGATAATTGCGGAAATATAACTTGTTGTTTTTTTTTTCTTCTTCTTCTTGGTTGCCATAGTTTTGGTTGTGTTATTGGCCTTTAAGTATTACGTCACGCTATGGATATGAAACGTAAAAGTCCAAGGCAGTAAATATCTTGATTTCAAAGTAGTTGCTTCCATCCTTCTGCAAAGTGATCTTTCTCTGTAATATGTCTGTATTTTTAGAAATATCGGTGTCATTTAGGTGCAAATTTTAGGGTATATATCTACGAATTTTAAAATAAACTATTGCATTAATTCTTTTTCATCCTTAGGTAATGAAAATTGGCTTGATATTACTTTTGTATTCTAAAAGAAAAATTTATACAGAAAAAAAAATAATTTTCTTGATCAGGGTGTTTGTATTATTATTATGGCATTTGATTGATTTCTGATTTGGTGAAAACCATACACTTGGTAAACGAAAACTTCAAGAAGGATAAATTTTGTTTGAGTTTGTGACATTTTAAGGACTGTTTACATTGAAAATGATCGAGATTTTGGTTTACAAAAAATGTCCTTCCAGGTTGTCAAATATACACATGTATTCCCATGCTTATGAAAAAAACTCAAAATTTCCTTAAAAGTGGTGTTAAGGTATTTTGATACCATATTCCTCTATAAGGTATGTCACGCAGACTTTTGCTTATTTATTGTATCGTGTTATATTTCTAAACTGTGTGCTAATATCCACCTGTTAACTCAGTAACTTGATAGGACATCCAATCTTTATGAACAGTTGAAAGAGTCCACTCCTACTAACAAGGTCGAATGCTTAGGTTAAATCAACAAAAGCGATTTAGAGAGGCCTAATCTACTCTTTGATTTTCTCTTGCAATTGCCTGAGAGAAAATATCGTGTCTACAGTCGATATTTTTAACCTGAATCTGCACTGCGATTCAGGTTATACTCGCTCTCCAAGGATCTGTAGCCTTCTAGGTATAACCCTTGCAAACAGCTTCTCTAAAATACAGAGGATAGAGATGCTTCTGTAGTTGTTACAGTCGCTACGATCACCTTCATTCTTGTAGAGTGTTACGATGGTAGAATTTTTCATATTCTTTGTTACTCCTCCTTCTTCCCAGCATCAAATAAGCAATTTATGTAGCTGATTGGTCAACACATCTCTACCACATTTGATTACTTCTGCAGGTATTACACCCTGACCAGGAAATTTACCAGTCTTCAAATCATCGATGGCCTTGCTTTCCTTCTGAATGGTAGGAGTCTCGTCCAGTTCATAAAGCGTAGTTAAGTCTGCTAGAGTAGTCAGAGCAGCTTTACTCAGTAGCATTGTTTCTAAACAGAGGAGAGACAAACTTCCTGCTATTAACTAAATAAGTCACTAGATAATATCCATTATAAATATATAAGTGTTAGGCTTAGCTCTAATATACTAATATTAGTCTAATTATTTAATTTCTCAGTAAAATATATTTAGATGTAACCTCTTCTCTTTGTCAGAGTTGTGTTTTATGTATTTGGTTAAGGATTTCCTGAAACATTCAATATTTTAAAATTTCTACACTTGAATCATCACAGCCAAATATAAGTGATATAAGCTGATATTTTAAAAAGTACTCAATACGTGTGCAATCTTCTTGGTTAAATTGTTATTTCTCAATAGTGTAAAAACGATTAGACGGTTTTGTGCTTCTCAAAAATTCCGGTTTGTTTCCAGAGTAAAATAGCTGCTTTAAATCTATGAAAATTGTAATAAGGATACTTAGTAGAAAATCGTATAATGTGTATCCTTTATCACCTGTTTTGTATAACATAACTTTTTAACAAAGAATCTCTAAGTCAACTAAATCACGTATGGTATTCTATCTCCAGGAGACACACAACCGGTATTTACTCGACTCCCTTGTAAGTTATATGGAATATTCATTGTCGTATGAGGAATCCAGCGGTGTTCGTCGACCCAAAAACTGAAAAGAACTGGAGGAGATACTTTTCTTTTTTTTGCCCGAGTTCAAGGCGCTGTTGTAATACAATATCTATAGCTATCATCTCAAAGCTAGCATACCGACATAAGTTCGTTGGAACTTCTCCGTGTAAGATGACAACGGATTGATACCCTGTGAAGTCCCTACACTGGAGATATGCGATGATAAAGCTTACAATTTATAGAGTTTTCAATATATCTTGGGATATTTAGTTGTATACATTGTTTAGGATATACTCTTACTTTTTTATCTTACACAGCGCATTAAACCGTGTTTTCATGCTGTCATAGAAATTATCAATATACAATTATATATTATTGTTCCTAATGTCATGTATTGTTACCCATAATTCAATCAAGATTGTTTGGTTGTTTTCAGACATAAGCCATTACAGCCTAGAGAGTGTTTTTATGGGGATTTTATGCTTGGGGTCATTTTATTGCTGAAAGATAAATCACATCTCATGAATATTATGAAGAATCACGATTTAACTATATTTTCAGCAGTCAGGATGTCGTCAGTTTTGTGTAGATCATCGACACTGTTGGCTTGGATTCATCCCCAAACTTATATTGATCCCCATGTTTCACTGTAGATGTACATTGACTATGATACTGTTCTTCTCTCCGCCATAAAAAAAAATTACTGTTGATTTTTTGTCGAACAATTCTGTAAAGTGCACACTTCTCTGTCTTTACTCATTTTACTGTTTATGGTCTGATGCCCTTTCAACCTTTCGGTTTAGTTTCCTATTCTCATCAGTGATGTTCGAGCATCTACACGTCTGTTGAGATAAATTTGTGCTGATGTATTTGTGTTAATGTTCTGTAGGTACACCGAACCGAAATACCGGTAGGTATTTCGGTTTGAAGTCTTCCAAGGAAAACCTCGGAAGACAACCAGGGGTGCTCGGAAATAGCTGTTCCCCTAAGTCCCACTCGAGGTTAAAGTAGGGGCATGATCTTCGTTGTGAATTTATGGTTTAATAGGTTGGATTGGTTTTACAGGGCTGGGGACTTCAAACTCAAACTCAACTACAAATAAATGGCCGATCTCTAATTTATGGTCCTTCAGGGCGGCGGGGATATAAAGATGCTATGCCGTATAATTTGATGTGTGGGAAAAAGAAGTACCCCGAGAAAACCCACTTTCACTGGTAAGGCGCCAATCCTTTATCGAATTCACACTTGTATTCACAGCAAGGTTATAAAGAACCTACCCTGAGTTAATAAACACCACCTATAAAGAGTTTCAGTTATTTTTACCTTGGTCTCTTCTATTATTAACAGTGCTAGTCTCATGTATTACCTTTAGAATCTTGGAATATCCTTGATCAGCAAAAACTTTCATTCCTACTCGTTTGTCGTGCAATACTTCATTTTCTGATTGGTTGAACCAGAAAAAGTATGCCTATATTTTATATGTTTCTGTATTTCACTTAATGCCCTTATATGCCTATGTATTTTGAATATTTCAGTGAAAACTCTCATATTGCTTCGTTTTTTTATGTTATAAACGATGTTATCACATATCTGTTTTACCTAGTTTGTGTATGATAAACTATATTCTCACATGTCTCCAAGTATTCTCTTGGTGTATGACAAACAATACACTCATGTCTGTCTTTATCCGTTTTGTGTATGACAAACAATAATCTAACGTCTCTCTTTATTTGTTTGATGTATGACAAACAATACTCGAATGCCTGTCTTTATCCGTTTGGTGTATGGCAAACAATACTCTAGCGTAGTCTTTATCCGTTTGGTGTATAACAAAAAATATTCAAACATCTCTCTTTATCCATTTTGTTTATGGCAAACAATATTCCCACGTGTTTCTGTTCTTTTTGATATTTGGGTTATGACTGCTTTATTTATATAATGGATATCTTCATGAAGCAATTATTGATTACGGGGTTAACAGAAATGATAGAGGTTCTTCTGGTTAGAAGCTTATCATGAACAATATAGACTACACTGTAATCGATTAAAGATCGTTTTAATTCGTGTCTTTTTTTTTGTAGGAAGCTATACTCACCCGTTTTAGAGACACTGACAAAGTTCGAGTGGTTCATCTCCTGGTCACCGCTATATCTTGTGTCCTGGTGATGTTGTTTCTTGGTTACTGGATCTCTTGACAGTAGTTACATGCATCCATTTTTCTTGGAAGAGGACTAGAAGACGAACACATTACTGAACCCATCTACCAGTGATTACTTCAAGACACATGTATATCTAAGGATGTTTACATTTATCAATCTTGATAGAGAAAAAATGAACCTTGGTCGATACAGTATATAAGGTTGATAGTTATGTATCTTCATAATTTTAAGATCTGATGTCAAACAAATAAGACTAAAATGTATTGATTTTGTTGTATGAATTGTGAGATAACTTGAGGAGTCTAATGTGCCAGAGTAAAAGATGGTGGCGTTTTTATTTGAGAAAAAGAGAGAAAAAACTACCATGCCTATGCTCATGACAAGTCAGCCATTATATGAATTATTATATCTGAAGAGAAATATATTATAATTTTTATTCTGAAATAAGAATTCATGAACTGGCATCGATCAAATTAATCGTTTCTGATTGATTGGATGTACCTTACTTGTACTGTGTAAACTCAATCCAGCGAGGTTTCTGGTTGATAGGATGTACCTTATAGGCACTTGAAGCCTCCTGATAGTGAGAATTAACTACAGAATCATTCTTGACGTCAAAATGATTATTACTGTTATGAAATTTAGATAATAAATATTCTTTAGAAAAGGGTATAAATTGTTTACACCATAATGGATTATGTATAAATAAATATAAAAACACACAAAAATTATAATTGTCAGAACTGAACAAACTGCAGAGAAAAAAAACTTTAAAGGGAGATGGTTGCAGTAATAAAACCCGAGAAAACTTAGGTTTACCCTGGTTTATTGGTATTTACTAAATACACATGAAGGATCTGATTACCAAAGAAAAACTGGGGTCATTTTATGACCCTGAGATAAGGTCAGAGGACGGGCCCTACTTGTGAAAGGGTAAGAATTTGGTATTTTCATTTGTTGAAAAGAGCTTTACTAACAATTGTTAGTGGATTCATCTCTTAGCATAGATGGTAAAACATTTGCTTGTAGTGCGAGCAGCACGGGTTCAAATCCTTCTCGTGGGTGACGAAAAACTGGGTTACCACATAGCATACTGTAAATCCAATAAGGTGATGAGATCCAGGTGCTTTAACCCACAACATTTGAGTCATACAGTCATTTATTCTTCGCAGCCATTTGCGGCCATGGTAGCAATCGCCCTTGGTATTATAGGCTTATAACGCTAAAAACCGAAGTTTGAAACTCGTGGTGGGCACTGCATGGATAACCCATTATGCAGCTTTGTGTTTAACAACAAAGAAGCAAAACAATATTTACAAAGATATTATAGTACAAATAGGAAACATATCTAATTATCACCATATATTAGAACATGAAAAAAAAACCAAACTAACTACCCTTAGGATCTTAAAGACAGGGGTTTGAACTGGAGAGGAATGATCCGGAACAGCGTTCCATCTCTTGAGGAGTCAAGCCATTAGCGTACCTAGTCTTCTGATTGGAACGTCAAAGTGTATCATAAGAGAGACTTCCATCTCTTTCAAAATCCCAATTTAATAACTGCTTAAAAATTACAAGTTAATTAAGAAAATCAAGTTTAAAAACTTGAGACTAGACTTGATTAATTGAATTTCATGATTTAGTGATTTTAGGTTGTTTAAACTGAAAGTTTTTATCGCTTTTTTTTATAAGCTTGTGTACACTCTTAGTACATCTCAGTTATACCGATTTGCATGGTAATAATGATTTGTTTTCGCTTTTAGTTGATTTTAACGAAATTTTGCTCAATCTTCATTCCTTAGGTTAACTATTTAACAAACCAACTCTCAAGATTTACACTTTCCCCCTTATCTTAGTAAAACTCTATGGTGTGATAAGAAGTGTGTGCCTCAATCTTAGTAAAACTCTATGGTGTGATAAGAAGTGTGTGCCTCAATCTTAGTAAAACTCTATGGTGTGATAAGAAGTTTGCGTCTCATTCTTAGTAAAACTCTATGGTGTGATAAGAAGTGTGTGCCTCAATCTTAGTAAAACTCTATGGTGTGATAAGAAGTGTGTGCCTCAATCTTAGTAAAACTCTATGGTGTGATAAGAAGTTTGCGTCTCAATCTTAGTAAAACTCTGTACTGTAATAAGAAGCTTGCTTCTCAGTCTTAGTAAGATTATGTACTGTGATAAAAAGATTGTGCTTCGATCTTAGTAAGAGTATGTACTGTAGTAAGAACCTTGCTATTAACCTTAGTAAAACTATGTACTGTAGTAAGAACACTGTGCCTCAATCTTTAAAAAAACTAAGTAATGTCTGTAATAAGAAGATTGCATCTCAATCTTGATTAGACTATGTATTGTAGTAAGAAGCTTGCGTTTCAATTTTAGTAAGACTAGTTACTGTAGTAAGATGTTGTCGTCTCAGTCTTAGTAAGACTAGATACTGTTGTCAGAAGCTTGCGTCTCGATATTAGTAAAACAATGTATTGTAGTAAGAAGCTTACATCTCAGTCTCATTTAGATTATGTTATGCATATAGTAAGAATATTACGCCTCAATTGGGAATGCTGAGTGACACTACTTAGGAGAATAGATCAGAGGTATTAATCATCAAACCACTCCTTGACCACGAATAAAAGGCCTGCATTAGCAAAATAGAACATATTACTCTTTGAATGCATGCAGTTTTTATTGCATTTTTAAACAAATAATGAAATAATTAAATGTCATCATTTTAAATTAATTTAATGTTAAATAACAAATGAATGAATATATCATACTATTGTACCCCTGTCAAAACGATTTCGAATTATCAACATTAATATCTTAGTAAAGATCTTAATAACGTATATACATGTGTGTGTGTGTGTGTGTTTTCAGTTCTCTTTATTTATTTTTTTACTATTATAGTTTCATGTTTTTCAAACAGTCGACAGCTAGATTTCGTAACGTCGTGAGACTATTAATTAGAATTGGATGCTTTATAATTTTCATTTGCTGTTGTAGTCTGTTTGATGTATGGCTAATATCTTCACGTCCTGCCCACTAAATTTAATCTTATCGCTTGACAACAACTGAAGAACTCTTTAATGCTTCCACTTTTCTTTTTTCCTTGCATATCTGTGCATTAGTGTTTTTTTTATAGGACTAATAAATTTTGTTTGATAACTGTGAAAAAAACGTTATAGATAGAGTCTTGTCAAAACGTTCGTATAAAATGAATCGATGGTTCGTAAGACAATAAAACCAGATTTGGATCAACTTATAAGAAATACCATTCGGATTACGCTGAAGGCAAAACGTATGTCTTGGTTGAAAGTGAGTGAGTGCCGACAGCTAGTAATCTACGTATGTAATACGAGACCAAACAGTAAACTGTCATCACAAAAGCTGTACGTTTTGAGATTGATCTATTGGTGTGATGACAAGATGGGAAGATACAAAAAGTATATATACGCATATCTCATATTTTTTTTATTTTAATAAAGCTTTGATGTCATAATACTAATACACTGATGCAGTTTATCTTTTAGACAAATCGGATGGCTAAGTATATTCATATTATATATGGATATTACACGTTTTGTTTGACGAGTCCAGCCAAAATAAAAAATACGCTATTTCTGGCAATCTTCTAAATTTCGTTACGATGCTCTTCAGTCATGTTAGTGCTACTCGAAAACACAAGTGCTTTTGAAGAGCAGAATCTCCCTTTTCAGGCTGGAATTTAGTTATGTTTAACGTGGCCTTAAGAATAACGATAAATGTTCCAGATGAGTGTGTGTTTAAGTTTCTTTACAATAACAACATTTTGACTGCCAACAATGGTTGTTTTCTGGTCATATTAAGTATATTTACAGTAATAACAGTTTGACTGTTAACAAAGATTGTCTTCCGGTCTTGTTTAAATTAATTTACAACAACAACAGGTCTTGTTTAAGTTTGTATTTTAAGTTTGTAATTACAACATTTCGGCTATCTTCGACGGTTCTTTTGGTAAAATTTATAATAACAAAAACTTAAACTAGATCTGAAGACACTCTTTGTTGACAGTCAAAATGTTGTTATTATAAATTTTACCAAAAGAACCGTCGAAGACAGCCGAAATGTTGTAATTACAAACTTAAAATACAAACTTAAACAAGACCTGAAGACATTCTTTGTTGACAGTCAAAATAATAATTACAACATTATGAATGCCTACGATTGTTTTCCTCTAATCTTTTTTTATTTTGGTTTGTTTAAAATCTCAGCTGTTTACAACAATATCACAAGTGACATTAATAGATATCTTTCATTAATGTTTTTCTTATTTCACCTGGAACTGAACAAAATGTGTTAAATGTAGTTAATTTCTGGACATTGTATTTGGGTAACTACATCGCCTGTTTTAATATGAGACCAACTTAGAAAATAAATCTACAATAATGATAAGATTTCTAAAGGAACTTCATAACACGTAATATGACTTTTCAATATTATGATATAGAAAATATTATGACAAAGCAAAGAAAGTTTATAACATAGTTATAACACCAGGATACAAGTACACCGATAATAAAATCAACTTACATCACTTACAATATCTCTTGAGCTGAAATCCTAACGCACGATACCCATTAAACTAAAGTAGTAGAGACATTAACTTCTTATTCACTGTAAAGTTTCAGAATAAGATGAAAATGAAATTAAAGCATTTTTCATAAGTCGTCAAGATTTGTTGTAGTACTAATAACTTCTGGTAATTTCTCATTTTTTCTAGAAAGGTACCATTGTGTATTTGTGTTTTTTTTTTAATCAATTGGGAAATAAATATGTTTTTTTTCTTCTTATTTTCTTTTTAGTACCTTCAAACGTTTTCTCGTTTAACTATGAACAAAAACGCTTTTCGATAATTTATTTAGTAGAATAATTTTAGATTAACGAACTTATTTTTTATCTGTGTGATCTTGTGAAATGAAAAGTTTCTTACCGATTTTAGGCTAGAAACACCAGTTTTCGGGAACATTCCCATGATGCTGCCGCTTTTGATAAGATAATATTTTGGTTTAAAAAAAGTACAGATTAATTAGAATATATAATGATGTTTCATAATCTTAGTAACTATTTTCGATATCGCAAACTTGAAACTTTTCATCCGTAGGAACGAAAATAAAAGTATGTTATCGTTACCCACTTTCTATTCGTTATTATTGGAAAATAACGTATTAAAGAAGAACAAAAGCATGTATTATACCATAAAAGTATGTTATCGTTACCCACTTTCTATTCGTTATTATTGGAAAATAACGTATTAAAGAAGAACAAAAGCATGTATTATACCATAAAAGTATGTTATCGTTACCCACTTTCTATTCGTTATTATTGGAAAATAACGTACTAAAGAAGAACAAAAGCATGTATTATACCATAAAAGTATGTTATCGTTACCCACTTTCTATTCGTTATTATTGGAAAATAACGTATTAAAGAAGAACAAAAGCATGTATTATACCATAAAAGTATGTTATCGTTACCCACTTTCTATTCGTTATTATTGGAAAATAACGTATTAAAGAAGAACAAAAGCATGTATTATACCATAAAAGTATGTTATCGTTACCCACTTTCTATTCGTTATTATTGGAAAATAACGTATAAAAGAAGAACAAACGCATGTATTATACCATAAAAGTATGTTATCGTTACCCACTTTCTATTCGTTATTATTGGAAAATAACGTATAAAAGAACAAACGCATGTATTATACTATAAAAGTTTTAGAGAAAACCTACGTTTACCAATTTGATGTTTTGTTTCTAAAGTTGAATAGTTAAAACTTCTTAGACTGAAGCCCTTTGTCTAAACTGTAAATAACACAGATATGACTTCATTCGAAATCTATAAGGGGAAAGTTTTGTTAAAGTTATTTTAATGATTTGTTTATAATGTGGTTTTGGTGACCGGAACAGTGAAAATGAAACAAGAATACAGCTACAGAACAGGCCAGTTACTCACTGATGAACAGTAAAAGATGTGGCATTATTAAGTACAACTCACCTACCTTATTAAGTCATCATGCACATTCAAACATTGGATACAACGATATTACAGTCTGTAATTGAACACTAATGCCACAAAAACATTTCAAGTAAGACAATAAATGTTACTTGCCAGTAATTAAGTACTTTCAAATATTCAACGTAACCAAACGACGGTTATGAAAATATATACAAAAAAGGTCATGACACAAAAAAATAATCTCATAAATAATGACTTGAAAACCTGACTTCCGTACAGAATCATATGTGTGTGTGTGTGAGTTGCTACAAAGAATTCTGTGAAAAGAGACATTTTTGTCTTGGATTTCGATCCTAATCCTTACAAACATATGGCCTCAAGCGGAGATGGAGAAGTGTTGGAAGATTACCGTGTATTTCGTGATCATAATTACCTAAACCAGGATTACTAAATAGAGTTGAAAGTAATTTTTTCCTTTGTCGAGAAGATATTTCATAAGGTTATCTAACCTATCAAATAAATGTTTAGAAATATTAAAAATAATCTGGATGTAATACTTTCAAAATCTGATTTTATATTAGCCAAAAGTTTGTTTGTTTGTAGTTAAGCGTGTATCGAAATTCGATTTTTAGCGTTATAAACTCATAGACTTCCCTTTAAACCAAACAGGGGGAATTTGCCAAATAATAAGTTAAAATAATAGCCTGCATGTATAATGTTAACCGCTTATCAGGATAAAAGTTGGTAAAATGAATTTTAAGTCAGTTTTGGGGCACTGATTTAGAAAATCTTTGTTACCAAGTCACCACAAAACAATTAGGGCTTAAAAATGCATAAATTAAAAGTGGACGTTTGTGGGAAATATAACCTTGCATGGTGTCAAATTGAAACTTAAAATAAGTAAAAGTAAATACATATAAACAGCAACATTTTGTTGAAATAAGTAGTTATAAAGCATCGTAGATATGACTAAAAAGTGTTTGTTTCATTTGTAATTTGATCAAGTATGAATAACCTTTGCACTAATGGCATTGCTAGTCTAGGCATGTTAAATTATTGTCTAAGTAATCTGTAACAATAATAATTAATTTCTATATACTGTATATAAGAAATAGCTAAGGTAGTAGGATAAAATATGACAGTGTTTATATATCCAATGCACACTATCCTACCAACCACTGTCTGTTGGTTAGACTATGCAACTTAGTATAAGCGATATTCTATTCCCAGATTTTGATTAGACTAAAATGAGAACATCACAGGCCAATTTTCATTATATGTATTTAGTTTTATATTTGGTAGGAAATAATTGATAACGGAGCCAGTAGTTGATCAACAGTTAGGGATACTTTAAAGTATCACATCACGCGAGCATACTACCAATCTATGATGTGAAGACAGGTACACGTTCCAGGACTTGTTTTGCCAGATTCTGAAGATATGGGATGCAAGTGTATTGATGGAGAAACTTTTTCCAATTAATTATGATGTCTCTAGAACCTGTTTCAGATATATGTCAGATAATGATTAGATGACACACTAATTAATGGGATTGATAAAACGGTTTGGCGGCCATTCTTAATTTATGCATTTACATTCCTTAAACGTCATTTTCGGGCTTGATAACGTGGATTTTCGTATTCAGTACACCCAAACTAATCATATGATGTATATTACCATATTACATCCCGAAGTGCCCTAAGAAGTTTGCTTTTTTCCAATATTCGTCCAGTCATAAGTCCACAAGACTTGACATCTTTAGATCAAGCTCTTAATGTAAGGAACGGCTCAATGTCCAGTTGAATCTAGTTTATGTGAACAGCAGCATATGAAAATGTATTTAACTATAATCCAGCCTACAATTCTTGCTAAAACTTACAAGAACGAAAAGTAAGAATAAATTAAAAATCAAGTCGATATAAAGAATAGGTAAGTGATAATAAAAAATATTTTTGTACAATAAAAAACAAGCTAAAATGTTACAACCTTTTATGAAATGTAAGACATTGCATGGTGTAGAAATGCCGTTTTATTCTTATACAACATCTAGTGTCTTACAAAACTTCTTTAAAAAATGGACATGGGCCCAGTTCGACATGCAAAACAGTCAGTAAATTAAGAAACTGCTCACTCCTGGAAATTTGTATGAGTTGCAACTTTACTGACCTTGAGAACTGAAGGAATATAACAACGTTGGTCTAAATGGTTTGGTCAAACAGTAAATATGTGTTCGAAACGTCGAACTGATTTTTCCTCGATCTGATTTTTTTTAGTAAAACTTCTTTCTGCTCAGCAAAGGAGACTGAATAAATTGTTTACTTCATATCTATGGGTTTTGAGTGTTTTTTACATCACTTAATGTGTTATCTCATGTTCGAAAGAATATTGTTTCACTTAAGAACTAATTGCATACTATTTATTTTAGAGCAGTGACTATAAGCTGACATATTTTGCTATCTGTCATCCATTATTTTAATAATAAAATTTTCTTTTTCACTTTCCAATGTATTACAGAAACTGCAATAGTCAATTTACTCTTCAAGAACATTTCAAGTAAGATATCGTCAACGTAACGATATTGAGCCTGTAGTGTTACGTGATGTTCACCGTTTTGCTGTGAATCTATAACAGTTATATGAGTACCTTGGTTTACGTATGTTTACTAAATATATAAATGTTATGTGGCACGTGAACTTCTCTGTAACTGAGCCTTCATAACAAACGTACGTCACATATATATAGGCATCGGTGCTGTCATCTGGTGTGAGCGCGTACCTCCATGCAAAAATACAAACTTATGTATCTGTTAGCCGTCTTAATATCAGCTGACATGATCATAAACACCTTATTTAAGAGAAATAAGTACTTTATATTTAAAGGGAAGTTTAATAATTGTTTAAAGTGTAAACGTTATATAACGTCTTTGAATTATGCTTTTAAATCTAAAGTCAAGTTTTCTCAATTTCTATATCTTATTTCAACAAACTACAAAATGTAATAGAAATGAAGTCAATCAACGTATGGCAAACTTGAATCAGATAGGACCAGACAACTTATATTTTTTCCTACCTCATATATTGTTCACGTTGATATTACGAATATATCAAATAATCAAATGTTAACTTGACGCATAGAAACCACTCGCTGAATTAAAAAATGTGTTACAATAGAAATAAATAAACATAAAAACAGGTGGTTGCTAGGAGATTGAATGCCCATGTTTATAATCTGGTCAATCAGATTTCTGTATTTCTAGGTAAAACAGCTTACAAATATTTACAGGACTTAAATAACTGAGTAGAAATAATACAAAACGAGGACACAAGAACCAACATCTGACTTGAATACTGTTATCCATATTTATATTTTACGTGCGGGTTGTGGATTTATCAAAATATATCATACAATTCTGTTGTTTTTACATTTGGGAGGTATAAACAATATTAACTTTTGATATTATATTCTTTTTCAAAACATGAATTTTCATGCTTCTGGAGAAGCTTTTAAATCATTATTCTGATATAAGTAATAAATGGAAAATTGTTATTGCTCTATAAAATGTTTAGCAACTAGTGCCTTTTGAAAAAAAAACTCATGTATACGACAATATCTCATTGATTTTGTTACGTCTATAACATGCCTTATCAGTTACTAAGATTTTAATATTATATCAAATAATTGTCAGCTGGATTGCTCAACTAGCATATATTGTATCAATTAAGTGTCTGTTGGATCGCTCAATTACAATAAATTATATCAAAAAATATATGTTCGATTGCTCAACTAATTTAGATTGTATCAAATAAATATCTGTTGGATTGCTCAACTAATTTATATTGTATCAATAAATATCTGTTGGATTGCTCAACTAATTTATATTGTATCCAATAAATATCTGTTGGATTGCTCAGCTAACTTAGATTGTATCAAATAAACATTTGTTGGATTGCTCAACTAATTTATATTGTATCCAATAAATATCTGTTGGATTGCTCAGCTAACTTAGATTGTATCAAATAAATATCTGTTGGATTGCTCAACTAATTTATATTGTATCCAATAAATATCTGTTGGATTGCTCAGCTAACTTAGATTGTATCAAATAAACATTTGTTGGATTGCTCAACTAATTTAGATTGTATCAAATAAATATCTGTTGGATTGCTCAGCTAACTTAGATTGTATCAAATAAACATCTGTTGGATTGCACTTTTGCACAACGTATGGAAGCCTCACTTTTTCTCGTATTAAAATTTCTTTCAACGATGATATTTGACAAATAAAAGTAAATATGTTATTCAAATAATTAAAGGAAGTACCCTGTTATGTACAATTTGTTTATTGTCGGATATACAGAGTATAATAATTGTGATTACATTGTTTCACCAGGTTAATATAGCATCATCAGGTACAACAAGTTGTTGTACTTGATGATGCCAACCTGGTAAAACGATGTAACCACAATTATTATACTCTGTATATCCGACAACAACTAAGTTTTAAGTTTAATCTATTATTTATTTACACATTTTCTCTTGTAGTTTATGTATCAATGTGTTTTTATAGCATTAGACTGATATTTGTTAGGTTAGTTTTATTAAACAGTTTGTAATTAAATTTGAGAAGTTGCCATTGGAGCTAGAGTAGCAGTGGTTTTTGTAATAATATTCGTGTATTTCGGAGAAAAATATTTTCAACTTGGATAATGATAAAAATTAGTGTAAGCCCAACAATTCGGTATCGTTTTGCAGATGAAATACGAATTCCATGTGTCATATTTGTATTCGCTAATAAACGTACACGAATTTCTTAATACAGCTCATCCAAAAATGTAACATATTCAACGCCTGCTAAACCAAAAATAATAGAGCATTAATTATTATAACGTAGTGCATTTTTGATAAAAATCACGTTAACTACAGGCGTTGTTATTGTTGTTATTTTTTTTCACATTCTGCTTAATTTATTCATTTGGGAGTCAGAATCAGAGGTATATAAAAATAATTTCAAACACTTCTAATTTGGAATCCGAAATGGGTAAATTATGAGGAATGTAAAAAAAAAAAAACACCTACAGTAACGACTTTGATCACAAATGTTTTCTGTTTTCTTCACCAGCTTTTTGCGTTTAAACAGTAATACAGTATATTATGAATAAAATTCGTCCTAACACGTGCATTATTGTAAATTGTAACGAATCTTTCTTGTGCCTCACTGTGTAACGATAAGCACCTTATAAAACCATAAGGAGAAATATTATGGAACAATAAAAGTTTTTTAGTTTTTTTTCTACTGAATTAGTTATAAAGTAGTAAAAGAAATAATGAAAAGCTGTTTCGTGTCTGTTATTGCTGTTTAGAAATATAACTGTTTGTTATAAATCTGTTATTTTTTAAATGGCCAACAAAATGATGCATACTAAATGAAACTTTTAAATCTCACATCAATCTACTAAAGCCTCCAAACAATAGCTGTTATTTTTGCATTTTCTACAATCACGTATTTAAGCATCTTCAATAGTGCCCCCCAGTGGCACAGCGGTATGTCTGCGGACTTACAACGCTAGAAACCGGGTTTCGATACCCGTGGTGGGCAGAGCACAGATAGCCCTTGTGTAGCTTTGTGCATAACCTCAAACAAACAAACAAACATCTTCAATAGTGCTGGCACCTTGCGAGCTTAACTGTTCCCGAATTGCAGAAAGAAAACTTATACATGCAAACATTCCAGTAATCACATGCGATAAAATGTAGCTATTTTCTCCACGATATACTCGTATAGTGTTAAAAGACTTAGCAGTCATGCGATAAAATGTAGCTATTTTCTCCACGATATACTCGTATAGTAGTTAAAAGATTTAGCAGTCATGCGATAAAATGTAGCTATTTTCTCCACGATATACTCGTATAGTGTTAAAAGATTTAGCAGTCATGCGATAAAATGTAGCTATTTTCTCCACGATATACTCGTATAGTGTTAAAAGATCCAGCAGTCACATAAATCTAGTGAGTCTGTAATTTCAAACTAAAGCACATAGAATACTACTAGCAATGTGGTTTTGTAATTTGAAGATTGAGTATGATTATTATGTCTAAATATTCAGGAGAGACAAAAATAAGTATTAATGCCAGTTCAATCACCTGTTATTTTTAGTATGAAAGTTTTCAACTAGTTAAAATTGACTTACTCCACTGCGGGCCCAGCATGGCCAGGTGATCGCGGGTTCGAATCCCCGTCACACCAAACATGCTCGCCCTTT
>NW_013665713.1:523519-528831 GCF_000517525.1 Limulus polyphemus
AGAGTAGCCCAAGAGTTGGCAGCGGGTGGTGATGACTAGCTGCCTTCCCTCTAGTCTTACACTGCTAAATTAGGGACGGCTAGCGCAGATAGCCCTCGTGTAGCTTTGCGCGAAATTCAAAACAAACAAACAAAACTCCACTGCTTAAATACCTCATCAGGCAAAATTTCGCCATTTGGAACAAAAAAAAGCTAGAAAAGATTATTACAGTACTTAAAACACTAAAGTGATCAACTTTTTAAATACACAATTAAAATACTTTATTCCGAGACCGTTAACAGTCTCAAAACAGACGCTACACGCTTTAACGTACAATCACGTCATTTTCAGGAGTGTAAAATCCCAAATAGTGCAAACCATATATACCAAAGCCATTAGTCATGTGACTAAATAATTTGCATACTAGACTTAAAGATCACCCAATCTGCATACTTTCTGACTTGTCAATACTTAATACCTTATTGAAAATTTGATAATTATTCTTTGTGTGTTTCTTTGTTCCCTAAATTATCTGATATTTCTAGCAGTCATATCATTCGGTTGAGTCAAAATAAGTTTTCTTCTATTGAGTGATACTTATACGCTCAGTTATAGCAGACTTTTCACTTTTCCTGTTTTTTAACATTTCTCTTGTGTTCGTTTATTCTAAATTGAATGTTGAATTTAGGGGGTGTGCAGGAGGAATTTCCCCCTATGCAAAAAAAAAAAAAAATAATCCCTTGAAATAATCTGACTATTTTGTCTTTTATAAAGACGTTATTTATTTTTTTACAGAGAGACGTTAACAAACGAACACCTGGGCCCAAAGGAATAACACAAAATTCTGATGACTTTTTGAAGTGTGTTTGATCTTGACAGATAGCCAATGTGCATCGCGAGAAGAAGGGGCTTGTATCAAAGAAACCAGAACTAGAAGTAGATTGTATAAGATAAACATAGACTTCTTTCCCACATTCTTCAAATTTCTCAAAGTGTGTAGACACTATTAGACGTGTGTTTCTAGAAAAGCGGTTCGTGCTTTATAAGTCCGTGTGGAAACTATTTTTATAGCAGTTTTTATACGTTATTTGGTTGTTTTGTGCGTTATTTAACCTTATAATTTGAACTATTCTGTGGTGAAGTACGTTTGTTACAAAGAAACCTAGACTACAGGTAGTGAGTAGGGGTGCTGATGCTGAGTCTCTGGCTCAAACTGAGCTCAAGTCTAGGAACTAATGATGTTGATTCGTCAACACCTGCTGCTGCAACTTCCCTACCCTCTCCATCGACTTCAGTTGAATACCAGGAGTGGGAAAAGATATAAGAATGGCTGTTTTTTTTATACATCCCTTGAAGGGGCGTTTTGTAAGTAATACTGAGAATTTTTAAAGAATGATTTAGATGAACTACATAGAACAGGTGATGTTTTCATAACCATTACGTTTTCCAACTTTCTAAAAGCAACTGGGAATACCGGGAAGCTCGACAAACATTTTAAATCCGAGAAACATGATCATGCTCAAGCAATACATAAGCTTCGTGAAGAGGGTCTTAAAAGATCGGTTCATAGTTTACTTGTTCAACAGTCGACTCATGAGTGTAGTCGAAACAAGGAAGCAATGGCTGCGTTTGTGAGAAGTGTCCATTTAAGTAATGAAAACTTTATTGCTAAAGCTGTCGTAGATCTCAAAAAGAAGGTTTTTGGTGTGCGGCAGATTCTTGAAAATTAGTTGACACTATAATTGAACAAATGTAGCACCAATGCAATGATCAAGCGGTCTTCTTCATTAACGTATGGGCTTCTTTCGAAACTGTCTAGTCAATGTGCAGTTTGACTTACGATGATGTGAAGAGAGGATGTAGCTTCTTTGATGGACTGAATGCTGATGCCGTGTGGACTGACTTTAACTCCTTCAAGTACGTTGCAAGAGATGAAGATAAATATGTTATGCATTACTCGTGGAAAATAAACATCGGTTACGACAATCTTAAAAAATGAACTGAATGTCTAATGCTGGAGCTGGTTTCGAATGCTGGAGTCGAGGGGTCTAATGTACTTTCAAACAACCTTGATGTCAAGGGTTATCGACTTATATGCACAGAAAAAAAAAGACGCGTTCGTTTTCTCTAAGAGTAACTACAGTGAACCATCTCAACGTATATTCAGTATTTTTTTCTTTTTGACATATTTGTAAAAATTACATTTAAGTATCATAACCAATAATAATAAAATATATCTTTGTAAATTTATGAAGTCAAGTATTTTAATTAAAGTACAGTATTTTCCATTTTGTCGAATTTAAACTTGAATTAATTCCCTCCAGCTTCATCCCCCCCCCCGGTGGAAAGGTCTGGATTCAACACTGGCTTTAATTATTTACTCAAGTACCTTGAATATTAGCATTTTAAAAGATTATTACAGTTTGCAAAGGCGCATTTTTAGATCTTTATAGATGCTTAAGTTTCACAATTCCATTTACTACTCTTCAGTAGATACCTCGTTATATTGGCTGGCTTTTCCACAAGTGCCCATTTGTGTTTGTAGTTGTTCAACAGCTGACAGATGGCGCTCTACCCCGCTTTTGACAAGACACTTTTGAGCCTCAATTCCTTTCCAGAGGATAATAAAACTGACAAAGAACGTAGCTTGTTCTGAGGATTTGTCGAATGATTTTTCTCGTTTTCTGAAATTCATTTTCTGGATCTGTTCAGTCAGCTACGATAGGAAAGAAGGGAAACACAAGTTGAATTATAATAATAATAATTAAAACAACTGGTCGGTGAAATCTACTTCTCCTCATAACCTACGCTACGATTATTTTTGTCGAGAAATTAATATGATTTTACTTTTGGATATTTCTTGTATTTCCTAGAAAGTTCCGAGTAGAGAAACCGTGATACTTCATGGAGAAGATGGGTTGGAAAATAACCAATACGTTTTGGTTTTCGTAAAAAATAATTCTTGTGATGAAATCCTGACCAGCATCTTCCAGTGACATTATGGACGGGACAGCAGAAAGAATATTATCATTATATATGTGTGAGTGTAGGATTTCATCATTTGACGTTAAAAATAACTCAATAAAACGAAAGAAAATATACAACAATCAAACCATAAGTATGAAATCTTTAAAGAGTATCTATAATTTTTCTTCCATTAGGTATCTGTGTGGTAATGAAGCTAATATGTTTTACAATAGAGAGATAACTCGTAAGAGTCTTATATAATGGCTAAATCAGTTATTAGCTTTAACCAATGAACTGACGCCCTATTTATAACACGCTATAAGAATGCATCTATGTTTTTAAAGAAAGTTATGAAGCACACCAAAGAAACATGTTCAACTCAAGCTTATAGATTATAATTACGGAGATATAAGGCTTTTTGACAATATTCAAATTATCTACATGTATGAAATTAAACTGGTTTGAGTAGCTCGCTTAATAGACAAGGTTTTTGTTGTTCGTTTAAGGATAGGTAACACCAAAACTTCTTTGTAAATCCCATTGAGACCAGAACTTTAAATTCGTTGAGTGACGTCATTGAAAACGTGCCAGTTGATCATATAGTGGTACAAGCAAATATAGTTCAAATTAAATTAGCTTTCGTAGAAGTAATGTTACATATATGCATTGATGTTAAAATACTTTCATCCTTGTATTCAGATACAGCTGCAAAAATCACCTGAATTTTCTAAGTTATCAAAGATAAAATTACCACGTTGAGGGTCAATGACCTACCTACGTTGCAATCAGATAGTTTCTTTCACCACTTTTAGCTTAATCTTAATATTTCGCGTCGTTCAAGACAGTTCTTACATATACTGCTGCGATATTACGATGTCTATTCAAGTCCTGTCAAACATCAAGTATTCTTTACAGCTCAAATATTAAGATTAGATGTATTCATAATTAAAATGTTTATTAAATTCACACTTTATATACTTTTAACACAAGTATGATTTTTGGCTTTGTTTTCGCATTTTCAGTATTCCAATCAAGTTTTGACGTTTTTTGTTTCGATTCCTCGTTTTTAAGTCCCGCTTCAAGTTTTCTGTTGTTGTTGCTTGTAATTAAGCACAAAGCTACACAATGGGCTATCTGTGCCCTGCCCACCACGGGTATCGAAACCCGGATTCTAGCGTTGTAAGTCCGCAGACATACCGCTGTGCCACTGGGAGGCTTCAAGTTTTCATTTCTATGTTTCAATTTTTTTACATCCCACTTCGGATTGAACTTAAATATTTTACAAATTTTCCTTCTCTTCCTCTGCCCATCACTTGGTGTGGAAAAAGAAAATTGTTATTTTTAAAAGTAGAAATTGGAATTTAGAAAAGTTATTTTAAGAAATCAGAAATCTTCAGTATGGAAATTATTTATTAGATAGTAAAGTTTCATAATTTTTGTTAACTCTATTGCTACAAGAAATGCCACCTTATTTTCTGTTTTTGTAAAATGGAAAAAGTGGATTCACTAATTTACGTTCTCTGCAATATACTACTGACTTTTGTTGTAGTTAAGTATCCACTTCACCATTGTACTCACAGATGTGAAGTTCGTGTTAAAAACAATAAAGCGGTCCATACGGGATCTTTGAATTCGAACTTTGAAAATGTTTGTAAAATTTATAAGTTTCTCCAGTGTTAAAGGTTTATTGACAAGCACTATGGACACACGTTGATTTGTTTTTTGTTTGAAGTTAAGCACAAAGCTACACAATGGGCTATCTGTGCTCTGCCCATCCCCGGTTTCTAGCGTTGTAAGTCCGCAGACATACTGCTGTACCACTGGGGGGGGGGGGCGAACACACATTGAAATAGTACCTATGAAGAAAATGGTACACAGAATTTTTTAATATCCATATTGAAGCAATTGCAACTTCAAGTTCATCACTCATTACAAAGAACACCTATGGAAGTGAGACTAACTACAGCCAATATATTAATGAAGAACCCCTATGGAAGTGGGAATAACTACAGCCAATGTATTAATGAAGAACCCCTATGGAAGTGGGACTAACTACAGCCAATGTATTAATGAAGAACACCTATGGAACTGGGACTAACTACAGCCAATGTATTAAGGAAGAACCCCTATGTAAGTTGGACTAACTACAGCCAATGTATTAAGGAAGAACACCTATGAAAGTGGGACTAACTACAGCCAATGTATTAAGGAAGAACACCTATGGAAGTGGGACTAGCTACAGCCAATGTATTAAGGAAGATCCACTATGTAAGTGGGACTAACTACAGCCAATGTATTAAGGAAGATCCACTATGTAAGTGGGACTAACTACAGCCAATGTATTAAGGAAGAACACCTATGGAAGC
>NW_013665713.1:529492-537188 GCF_000517525.1 Limulus polyphemus
CCCCTATGGAAGTGAGACTAACTACAGCCAATGTATTAAGGAAGAACCCCCCTATGGAAGTGGGACTAACTACAGCCAATGTATTAAGGAAGAACCCCCCTATGGAAGTGGGACTAACTACAGCCAATGTATTAAGGGGCATTTAATGAGTTGAATCAAGTAAAAACGCTAAAAAAACAAATTCGACACTCTTTTGCGAGTTGTACATTTAGAGTTAAGTCATGGCAAAACTATCAGTAGACGCTTAACACTTTAATTAACTCATTAAAACATAGTTCTCAATTTCAGAACATATCCTTTCTATAACCTTAATTAATTATATTATGCAGACATAATTACATAGACTATGGTCTATATAGTCAAACAAATGATATAGCAGTGACTAAATTCTGCTCCTTTACCTAATAAAACATAGCCAAATCTACCAGATAAATAAATCAACAAGGATGGAAATTCTTTTCCTCCACTTACTAAATACATTATATCCAGGTAAAATGTTTTCATTGAGTGTAAAGCGTTCTGTCTAGCTGACCGTAATGCACTCAGGAGATTTTCAATACTTTCAATACATTTTAGAAAAGTCGAAGTTCTAGAGGGAATATTAGATGGAGAAAAGAGTAGTATACACCCTACATTACCGTCAAAAATATACAGGCGGCGTCTGAGAACATGAAAGGGGAGGAGGGTGTGGTTTAAGACTGTGAGGTCACGTAGTCTGTGACGTCATAGGTAGTATTGTGAAATGTCACTGGGGCGGATAGTTCCACTGACTACTACTACAGGGTTGAATCGTTCCATAAACTACCGCCAGGTGGCGCACATAGTGCCTCTAGGTTAGAGTCTAGGATGTGACCCAGGTGTTTCAATCGGCCGATGTTGACACATTCCCGTCTATAAATAAGCCATATTGAACTTTGGTTGATCTCGAATGCAAATATTTCTGACACGATATTAATTCTGCATTATCGTTATGATCAGAATTTCTACTTTATAATTTCACTTCAATATCTATTCATTCAATAATAAACAAAGTGTATGAATACGTAAAATTAATATTTTATGTATTACAGTTGAAAAGATATATAATACAACTTCTGGTTTACACCAATAATTATCTAATTATTAATTTAACTTACAATTTACGTAGTCCTGAAAAGGATTGTTTTTCTTAATCAGATTATATTTAAGATCTATATATTTATCATATGCATTACACTAATCATGATAATACATTACAGTTTGACTTCACAATTTATATATACATATATATACACATATATTCATTCAGTAGGTTATCTTATTTAGTCCTGAAAAGGACTGTTTTCATATTAACCTAAAACGTTCAAACAATAGCTATTTATCCTGTACCTCACACTAACCAAATTTCTAACACTAACAATATTTCCTAAAGAAAATTATTTTTCCATGCATAGCATTTGAACTTTTATTGTTCAATCCACCACATTCTTCCCTATTATTTCTCTTCCCGAGTGAAGAGCTTCAAATACCTAGGAGGCTGGGTAGAGAAGAACGGCAAGCTAAACAGAGATATACAGGCCAAGTTACAAAATGCAAGTGGAGCATGGTAGAAGATTGCATGTATGATATTTACCAATGAAGCTCAAGAGCCTTTTGTATAAAACCATGATCAGGCCAGCCCTGCTATTTGGTGCAGAGATTTTGGTAGTGGAGGACTGTCATCTGAAAAGGTTGGAAGTGGCAGAAATGAGGTGATTATGACTTTGAGAGATCACAAGCCAAGTGCAGACACTAGACAAGAGATGGCTTGTAGCACAAGATAGAAGGTACAATAATAAAAATTGAAGTGTTATGTGCATAGGATGGATGAGGACAGTTTAGTGAAATGGATAGCAGAGAGGAAGGTGAAAGACAGGTGGTGGAGAAGGAGACTGAGGAAGAGAAGAAAGAATTGTATTAAAAAAGGACAGTAGTCAAGTAATAAATTACAGTTTAACTTCGCGGTTTACATACATATATATATATATCTACAGTCTTGGCCAAAATGTTTGCTTGCTGTTCTATATTGATGTTACTGTCTACATACATGGAGTAGTTATTGAGTAAATGCCAGAGTTTTAACAGAGAAGGTGGCGTATTATCGGACAAACATGTATGAGTTGTTTTCTGGTCTGTATAACTTGTTTTGACACATACACATCTGTTTTGTAAGAAAGGTGTGCTTTTAGTATAATCTTTTTCGAAACACAAAAACGCTTTGTTCAGACAATTTCTCTGTACTTAGTAAAGAGTCATGACTCGTCACGTGCCAGAAATTATAGGGCATTAAATTGTTCGACTGTCCAGAAATGGTGTGAAGAAAACAGACATTGTCAGAACAGAGGGTACCCCAAGTGTACTGTATCCAGAATCCTGAAACATCATTGGACTACAGGAAACGTTGTTTCAGGAAAGTCTACCGCTAGACTTCAAAAAACTGTTGCCCGAGATGACCGTGTTTCGGTCAGATTAACACGTCAAGGTCGAAATAAGTCTTGTAACACCTTATGACAGGAATGGAATGAGCACATTCATTCAAGGGTATCCATAAGAACAGTAATTAGGAGACTGACCAAATAGGGTTGTTTTGCAAGAAGGGCTATCTGTAAACCGATAATAACCAGAATTTACCGCCCTCCCTATGTTACTTGGGCAAGACAGCATGCCAACTTATAGTTAGGATACTGACAACATATCATATTTTCAAATGAGTTCTGTTTCCAGCTTGTTAAAGCTGCTTGTAAGATTCATGTTCGTCTGCCTGGAGAACAGATGAGGGAAGACTGTCTTTCCCACAAGAGACACACAGGAGGTGGTACAATACCTGTTTGTGCAGCTATTCATCATGGTAGAAAAAACTGCTCTTTATATCCTCCAGGACAACGTCAATGGCGCCTCCTATAGGCATTGCATGGAGACGATATTTCTGCCATATGCTAGGGCAATGTTTGACAATAATTTTGTATTACAGGATGACAATGCCACTACCTACAGTGCAAGCATTGTTCAGGATTATCTCGAGCAGGAGACGTTACAAGATTGCCATGACCAGCAAAGTTTTCAGATTGTAATTCCATTAAGAGTTATTGAGCAGAATTGAGCCGGAAAATTGCTAACTACGACCCTAAACCAGCTACTGTAGATGAGCTCCAGCTCCTTCTAGTGACAAGCTGAAATGAAATCATAGTAGATTACATTATTAATCTCATCGACAGCATGCCACGTCGTCTTGCGGAGGTTAATAGAAGACCAACCAAGTACTGCATTCTTAACATAACTGATATAAAGTTACTAACGCTATTATTAATAATTTGATTGTTATTATTTGTCATTATATTATGTTTTGGTAAGGTTTTGTTGTGATAGGTGGAATGCTGAATTACACATCTTTCTACAGGTGTCTAATAGAATTGTTTGTTCTCCTAATACATCGTACATGATGTCTGTAGAACCTGTCTGACTATACAAGTTACATATGTAGATGTTTAATATAATATGCAGTTCTCAGTATAACAGCGGTAAGTATATTTGTATTTCATCTTCATAATAATGGTCTTATTTGTTACAAAATATGCAAACATTTTGCCCAGACTGTATATATATATATATCCATCCAGTATGTTATCTTACAAATTCCTGAAAAGAACTGTTTTTGACATTATCCTAAAACATTCAGACCATAGTTATTTGTCCTTTGCATCACAGTAACTGAATACAGTACATTATTTCCAAATGAAAGCGATATTTTTTATAGAAAGCGTTTGAACTTGTATTTTTCAGTCTGTCACTATCTATGTTTTTTTTATTTTCATCGTTAAGTGCTATCATAGCCCTAATATTTGACCTTCTATTTTTTAAACTATAGGAAACCATTTATTTTAACTAAATATTGCCCAAATGGGACGTTTTTCTTAACATATAAATATAAGTATATAATATCATTTTTTGGATAACGATATTCCCAACGAACGACTTTCCATATATCAATTTCAGTCACAAATGTAATATTTATAAAAACAGTTTCTTAATATCTATTTATCTATCGCTGTACGTCTAACTAGTCATTGTTTGTTCCAGGAATAGTGACACGTTTTGATATATATATACATATTTAATATATAACTTTATATAAAGAACATATCAATATATATATATATTCTGAGCACTTGCCACGTGATTCACTGACCAAAGGTTTACATGTATCCCTTGGCAACAAACTTGTTCAACAGCGTAACCTGTATTTCAGAATAAATAGGAAGTCATTTATTCTAACTAAAGATTATAATAAGTTTCTAAATCTTACCATTTCATTTTATGGCTAACGATCTTCTACATGTACGAGTTTCCGCATATTAAATCCAGTCATAAATGTTTGTTTGCATTTTAATACATATAAAATTTCAAATGTTTATACTAGTGTTTCGTATAAACCAAATGAGATGATTTGTTTTATACAGGACAAAAACAATTCTGCCTTTTCATTATTTCACAAACATAGC
The DNA here is from genome assembly GCF_000517525.1 of Limulus polyphemus. NCBI lineage: Eukaryota > Metazoa > Arthropoda > Merostomata > Xiphosura > Limulidae > Limulus > Limulus polyphemus. Next base: position 534,010 of record NW_013665713.1, read on the forward strand.
GATGTCAGTTTTCAAATCGTTAATACAAAGGTTACTGTTCATACTTTATAGAATACTGGATTGTTTAGTTAAACAGTTATTTTCGTCTTTAATGACCTTCATACAACTTTTGTATATTTCTACGTTATGTCAGTATTGCGACAGTTATGCGTGTTTCATCGTTCACACTTAGGCAGAACGTAGTTACAAATTCACGTGACACAAAACAGTTTAAAAATCAACCATCAACAATTCAACATATGTATTATAGTAACATTTCTAACATAGTTATTCTGAGAAACCATTAATAGTTTACGTTAAATATTTGTTCACATTGGGCGTTAAAGGCAGAATTTTTGTTAAACTTATATGTCAAAAGATTTTGGTTCAATATTTATAAGTACACAATTTTAGCTTAGTTTATGAACGATAAGGTATTGATTAAGTGCTCGTATTGTGTCTCTACATCGTATTTAATGTACTGAGTTTATCGATATAAAACATGCTTTACAGCAATGTTTCTCAACCACCTTGTCGGTTCGTGGGATTTTACAAAAACAAAAACTTAAATAAAAAACTGACAGAATATTCACACGTAAACCGTAATGGTTTTTAATTGTACCACGAAAGTTTAGGGACGCAGCGAACCGGTCCCTTGTATCGAAATGCTGCTTTACAACAAAAAGATTTTATGTTCACTAGACATTATAAATCAAGTTTAGCCTAACTAGCTGACTAACGTGTTTCGTGTGTCACTGAACTTTGATCTTAACGCTCAGAAAAACGAGTATATTGACTCTTTCGCTTTACTTCACAATTCAAAATACAATTATTAGCCTAAAACTTTTGTATATATATCAGATTATCCTCGCATAACAATAGAGCTTACGCTTTATGCAACTTAAGCGTTAGTGAAATTGTTCTAAGATTTACGGAACTTACTGATGCTTATTGTAGTAACTGAAATACGATAAGGTCATAGCATGATCTTTCACTCTTATCACCCCTCGTGTTTTAGAACAACCACAAAGCTCATCAACTCAAGCTACTCATCAAATTTTGGAAAGTAAGTTCATTAGCCTACCAGAGGATTAAGTAATCAATCCATTTTCTCACATCAAAAATAGTTTGCTTGGATCGAATTTCAATCTTGACTTTCAAAGACTAAGATTGTTACATTTAATATTTATCCTATGTACTCCCACTATTACCATGCTTCTTCTTAAAAGACCCCACGATTTGATTATTCGCGTTTCTAAAAGCTTTATAAAAGTTCTTATATAAAAGTTCGTGTTTCACCTTATCTCTAACTGCTTTAAGTAGATTTCATCCTAGTTAATCATTGTAAGTAAAATCACAGACTAAATAAGACTATATCACACGTATTTAGAAACTTATTGAGATAACAAAATTACAAAGTTAGAGAGAACATTATGTTCTCAGATCAATTGCTTAAAATTATAGTTAACTATTAATAGTAAATTTGAGAGATGAGAACAAAATGAAAAACACATTTACATCAACAAAACTGCCAAAAGACAAAAGAGACGGGCAGTTTTATAAGTTACTAGACGTACTTTTTAACATTTTGGTACATGGATCAACGCCGATGGTACTGATAAATGTTAAATCAGCCAAATTGTTTCTAATCCAGATCTAAAAGCAACTAAATTATATAATCAGTTGATCATCGTATCAGTTATATATGAGACTTACAATTCCACCTTATCTGTAGAACACACTGTGTTAGAGCAAGGTTTCCAAAATCATGTATGTCGTTCATTTCATACTTCAAGTGTACAGAAAACATACTTTATGATAATCTTAGTTTGATCGTTCCCTATCAAAAATTAAATTAATAACAAGGACGCCCAATAATTTAGCGATAACTACACACTGTTCAACATCCCATGAGTGTAGATCATGTGCATCTTGTTCGTCTGAACAATCATGTTGAACCCGTAAGTTTTTCTCTGTCTTAGATCATGATATAAGTAAAGGTAATTTACAATTGTCGTTGTACTCATGGATTTAAAATGTATGTTATGTGCTGAAGTTTTAAACGAAGACTCTTTTGATAATTTTCGTTCCAATCACTTTGGCAGTGTTTCAGTATATGATTTTTGTTTTATTTGTACAAACACATGACGAACATGTCAATATTACGCGAATATTACTACACTGGACACTTGATAAAATGGCGGTTACTCATCCTCTGAAGAAAATGATTTTGTTTAATCGTTAAATTATAATCAAGGGTCCTTTTCAGAACCATAAAATCTTGAGACAGGGGATATCACAATTGCATATATCACCGTTACTGATGAATAAGTTTTCGCTTCTAATATTTACTTTTGAACAAACACCATCATTAATACTTGCTCTTTTATGATTTCAACGTTTAAACAGTAAAATTGTTTCTAGGTTTTGCGTTGTTTGAGTTTGTTTGTTGTAGTTTTTAATTAGATGAAGCAAAATGTTTTTTGTTTTGTTTTTACATACAGTTATATTGGTTGTTAATCTACTTATATTTAAACTTAAATAATAAGCTTTGAAACTTTCTAAAAATACTTTTTTACAAAACTGAACGCCCCTAGTGGCTCAGTGGCAAGTGTGAAGACTTATAACGCTAAAAACCAGTTATCGAAATTGTTCAGTTCCATGCTTTACAACAAACAAATAAACAAACACAGCTGATTAAACTTACTATAAGTGTTTATGAGTGAAATATAAAAACGCTAGAGTGTTTCGAATCAGGTTTGTAACTTTACTGTACATTACAACAGCAAGGTAAATGACCTTGGTCACTACCATTGTTAAGAGGTAAGTTCAGTCATAGTTTATTTAAAATATTGAATGATCCTATTATGACGTTAAGTCTATGCACTCTTAGTCTCGAAAGAGCTGTAACCAGACTCCTTCCGCATTTCACGGAACTGACCGGAAATTCTGCAAGGTCAAAAGTCAATGAACTTATATAACAAAGTGTAGTTAGTTGTAATAAATTTTTACGAACAGGTTACGACTAACTTTAGCTAGCTACTCGCGTACTGCATGATTAAAAGGTGTTCTTTATATATATATATATATATAAACATAGGTCAATCACACAAGATTAGAAATTAAAAGTAAATTAGAGGTATAGGGGCATATAGATTTTTCTTTAGAAACAATTTCTAATAAAACTTATTATGTGATGT